>NC_074667.1:60762529-60765029 GCF_029448725.1 Salvelinus fontinalis
CCCTCTCTCTCCCCCTCACTCCCTCTCTCTTTATTCAGACATCTCTCTCTCTCCCCCTCACTCCCTCTTAGCATTTGGTGCACGGCTAAGTTAATGCTAGCTCTGGCTGGCCTGTATCCAGTGCTAGCAGGTGAGCTGCATTAGCCCTCAGACAGACAGGAGTAAGCAGAAAGCTACGGGCCAAGAATATTCAGGCTGGCTGGGCGGCTTCAAAGGGCCTCAGGCCTAGAGAGAGAGAGAGACAGACAGACCTGGCCCCTTCCCAGCGCCTACTCAGCTGATCTAGCCTAACATACAGGCTTAACTACTTCTTGGAACGACACACAGCTCACAGCCTATAATGCCAATCAGACAGTAGAGCAGGGACAGGCAACTAGATTCAGCCACGGGCCAATTTTTGGATGGTCGGGGTCAGAATATGATTATAATCATTAGTAAACTGCAAATTGACCACAACTAAGCCAAACAAAGAGATTGGATTTGAAAATAACAATAATGTCATACCTTCATAACATTGAGACATGATAAAATATTTGTATTTATTTGTGGGAATACTTCTAATCAGATTTCCAAATGAAACAGTTTTTTGCTGATTTGTTTTTGGGCTTCCTTCTATGGCCAAACACGTTTTTTTACTACAAACTCTGGGGGGCCCCAAAAAAATCCCGTAGGGGGCCGGTTTTGTTGCTTGTTGCCAAACACTGGAGTAGTGTGTCTGAGCATCACATTTAAGCTGATCCTCCAGTCAAATAACAGTTCCCCTGTGTGTGTCTCCCATCCCCTCTCCTTCTCTCCCATCCCCTCTCCTCTCCCATCCCCTCTCCTTCTCTCCCATCCCCTCTCCTCCTCTCCCATCCCCTCGCCTCCTCTCCCATCCCCTCGCCTCCTCTCCCATTCCCTCTCCTTCTCTCCCATCCCCTCTCCTTCTCTCCCATCCCCTCTCCTCCTCTCCCATCCCATCTCCTTCTCTCCCATCCCCTCTCCTTCTCTCCCATCCCCTCTCCTTCTCTCCCATCCCCTCTCCTCCTCTCCCATCCCCTCGCCTCCTCTCCCATCCCCTCGCCTCCTCTCCCATCCCCTCTCCCCCTCTCCCATCCCCTCTCCTTCTCTCCCATCCCCTCTCCTTCTCTCCCATCCCCTCTCCTCCTCTCCCATCCCCTCTCCTTCTCTCCCATCCCCTCTCCTCCTCTCCCATCCCCTCTCCTCCTCTCCCATCCACTCGCCTCCTCTCCCATCCCCTCTCCTTCTCTCCCATCCCCTCTCCTTCTCTCCCATCCCCTCTCCTCCTCTCCCATCCCCTCTCCTCCTCTCCCATCCCCTCTCCTCCTCTCCCATCCCCTCTCCTCCTCTCCCATCCCCTCTCCTCCTCTCCCATCTCCTCTCCTTCTCTCCCATCCCCTCTCCTTCTCTCCCATCCCCTCTCCTACCCCCTCTCCTCCTCTCCCATCCCATCTCCTTCTCTCCCATCCCCTCTCCTCCTCTCCCATCCCCTCTCCTTCTCTCCCATCCCCTCTCCTTCTCTCCCATCCCCTCTCCTCCTCTCCCATCCCCTCTCCTCCTCTCCCATCCCATCCCCTCCTCTCCCATCCCATCCCCTCCCCTCCCATCCCCTCCTCTCCCCATCCCCTCCTCTCCCCATCCCCTCTCCTCCTCTCCCATCCCATCCCCTCCTCTCTCATCCCATCCCCTCCCCTTCCATCCCCTCCTCTCCCCATCCCCTCCTCTCCCATCCCCACCTCTCCCATCCCATCCCCTCCTCTCCCCTCTCCTCTCCTCCTCTCCCATCCCCTCCTCTCCACTCTCCTCCTCTCCCATCCCATCCCCTCCTCTCCCATCCCATATCCTCCTCTCTCATCTCCTCCTATCCCATCCCATCCCCTCCTCTCCCATCTCCTCCTCTTCCCTCTCCTCCTCTTCCATCCCCTCTCCTCCTCTCCCATCCCATCTCCTCCTCTCCCATCCCCTCCTCTCTCATCCCCTCCTCTCTCATCTCCTCCTCTCCCATCCCTTCCCACCCCCTCCTCTCCCATCCCATCCTCTCCCATCCCCTCTTCTCCCATCTCCTCCTCTCCCATCCCCTCCCATCTCCTCCTCACCCATCTCCTCCTCTCCCATCCTCTCCTCTCCCATATCCTCCTCTCCCATCCCCTCCCCTCCCATCCCCTCCTCTCCCATCTCTACCTCTCCCTCCCCTCCAATCCCATCCTCTCCCATCCTCTCCTCTCCCATCTCCTCCTCTCCCATCCCCTCCCATCTCCTCCACTGCCATCCCCTCCTCTCCCATCCCCTCCCATCTCCTCCTCACCCATCTCCTCCCCTCCCCTCCCATCCCCTCCTCTCCCATCTATACCTCTCCCTCCCCTCCAATCGCCTCCTCTCCCATCCTCTCCTCTCCCATATCCTCCTCTCCCATCCCCTCCCCTCCCATCCCCTCCTCTCCCATCTCTACCTCTCCCTCCCCTCCAATCCCATCCTCTCCCATCCTCTCCTCTCCCATCTC
>NC_074667.1:60777529-60780029 GCF_029448725.1 Salvelinus fontinalis
ACATTAACAGTGTTCGCCTTGCAATTAGAACCAGGTGTCAGAGAATACTCAGCCCCCTGCACACACACCCACGCTGTGTGGTTGAACCCAATCTTTCCATCGTAATTATGCCAAATTAAAATGGTGGTTAGCAGTGCTAGTGCTGGCTAGTGTTTTAAGGAGGTGTGTGCGTTTGTGTGTGTGTGTGTCAGGGCCTCTCAGGATTGATCAGAGCGGTGGTGATTTTTTCCTGTGTCAACCAATTAACACCTCCCCACCCGCCACCCCAAACCCCACAGCCCACCAGTCACCACCACAGCAGGTGTGTATGTGTGTGTGAGTGATGCGCGGGTTGACTCCTAACCCACAGTTCCCGCGGTTATATCTGGGCGGGTTGAATAAAGAGAAAACTATACCTTAAAAAATAAAAAATAAATTAAATGATTGTGCAATTTATATCTACAGGCTACATTGATGTGTTTCTTTCATTATTTTTAGGCTATCTGGCCTAAGATTTAGGGCCTAACTTTACACGCGCCAAATAGCCTACACGCCAATCGGCAAATGCTTTTGGGAACTGGCAGAAAAAGTAAATGTTGATCCTCTGAACCAAAAATGACACAATGCCAGAGTTTAATTCAATAAGAGAAAAAATGCTAAATGGAGAGCTGAAAGGGAGGGCCAGAAAAGTCATGTTTGGAAAAGATTTGGTGAAGCGGTAAAAGATAATGATAGCAGTGATAATGCTATGTGTGATGATTGTGAGGCACTATACTATACATTCACAAGATGGGGACTTCAAATAGGCCTATGACATGTCAAGGGAACTGTTGCCTATCGTTCAGATGGGTTAAATGGAAACTGAAATCTGGACACTGACTGTAGGTCTATAACCTGTCACATAGCCTTCATATTAACTCATGCAGAATTATGCATTTTTTGCATTAAAATTATACACCAAATGTACATTTTGACTTGGGAAAAGGAGTGGAGAAATATGATTTCTTTCTTTCAGCATCATGAGAAAATGAGAATGTGTAGTCAGGGACTGTCTGTAGCGGCGCTATCTTTATCAGCATCATAAAAGCTGATACTATTTCAACCACATAAAATGTGAATCCACGCCGAACTGAACTCTTATCAGAAACATGTTGGGTCATTTTCACAGCTTTCTATTTCCTTACAAACGTTTAAACTGATGTCATTTGAAAAAAAATGGTGTTTTGAGTTATTGCATTTTCTCCCCGGTCCCTAAACGTCTTTGCTTTGCGAATGAAGCAGCGATGACAGAGAAAACTTTACTGATGTCAACTAGATGGAAGCATTCATTCTATCATTTATGACATCATTCTGGTGAGCAAGGGTTTATTTAGTTTCTAGGGCAACATACAATGACAGAAGAGAAGAAGCATGTATCTAATTAAAGACAAGTTGACTAACAAATAGTCTCCCAAAATGTTGGAAATTATGAGCAGAAACATATCTAAATCAGGGGGGAAAATCCAGCCCTGTGTGGTTCTACAGAGTATCTTCTATACGAAAGGGTTTAGGTCGGGAACGGGACTCAGGTTTACACTTATCACATATAGTCAGGGGGTTGCAGATGGGTTATTAGCAATTGCGGGCGGGTTGACCCGCGCACCACTAGTGTGTGTGTGTGTGTGTGTATGTGTGTGTGTGTGTGTGTGTGTGTGTGTGTGTGTGTGTGTGTGTGTGTGTGTGTGTGTGTGTGTGTGTGTGTGTGTGTGTGTGTGTGTGTGTGTGTGTGTGTGTGTGTGTGTGTGTGTGTGTAGAGGGTCTCTCTACTGTAATGAAGGGTCTACAGGCTCAACGTGTTTTATAGAAGCACTATCATGCACAACTGGTTTTGCATTATTTGCATGTAGCAGCATTTTACTAGCGGGCTGTGGTGGATCCTAGTGCATACAACACCCATCCAGCAGGTACCCACAGACACGGACACACACAGCGTTCCCAAGATTCCTCTGAGTACGTGCACACACACACAGACACCGACACACACACAGATACCGACACACCTACAGACACCGACACACACACAGACACCGACACACACACAGATACCGACACACCTACAGACACCGACACAAACACAGACACCGACACACACACAGACACCGACACACACACAGATACCGACACACCTACAGACACCGACACACACACAGACACCGACACACACACAGACACCGACACACCTACAGACACCGACACACCTACAGACACCGACACACATACATACACCGACACACCTACAGACACCGACACACCTACAGACACCGACACACACACATACACCGACACACCTACAGACACCGACACACCTACACACACACAGACACCGACACACCTACAGACACCGACACACCTACAGACACCGACACACCTACAGACACCGACACACACACAGACACCGACACACACACAGATACCGACACACCTACAGACACCGACACACACACAGACACCGACACACACACAGACACCGACACCCACACAG
>NC_074667.1:60782529-60790029 GCF_029448725.1 Salvelinus fontinalis
AAAAACAGAGTTTTTAAACGTATTCAGTACCACCATTCTACCACAGACCCGCTTATCGCATCAGCTTTAAAATGGCCTCCCTATTACTGCCAACCACCCAACACCCATTCTTATGCATACACTACCACGGAAATAGACCTGTTTCCACGAACTCATGCATACACATCCCCCCCCCCCCCCCCCCCCCCACACACACACACACACACACACACACACACACACACACACACACACACACACACACACACACACACACACACACACACACACACACACACACACACACACACACACACACACACACACACCCAGCTGCAAGTCCAATTTTGTTCAGCCTAATCAAAACAGACACAGAATAGCCCTGTTGGACTGACGTCATCTAACCCCAATACAGGCTCTGGTCCACAGACACACACACAGAGAGAGAGAGGCCCGTGCTGTGTAGGATGTAATTTCAATGATTGAGTATAATTTACCCATGTAAGATGAAACCAAGAAGGCCAACAAGAGTGACCCCATAGATCAGAACCAAACCAGCAGTACTGGGAGGGGGGTAGTACACACCAACACACACACACACACACACACACACACACACACACACACACACACACACACACACACACACACACACACACACACACACACACACACCAACACACACACACATCAACACACGAACACCAACAAACGCACGCACGCATGCACGCACGCACAAACACACACACACATCAACACATACACACATCAACACACCAACACCAACAAACGCACACACGCACGCACGCACGCACACACACACACACACATCAACACATACACACATCAACACACCAACACCAACAAACGCACACACGCACGCACGCACGCACACACACACACACACATCAACACATACACACATCAACACACCAACACCAACAAACGCACACACGCACGCACGCACGCACACACACACACACACATCAACACATACACACATCAACACACACACACACACGGATGCTTTGTTTAGCCAGTTCCAGCTCATCCCAAGCTCTGTTCAATCGCTTGATAAGTTTCCGTTTGGAAGATAAAAACAAATCTACGTGTCATTTAGTTTTACTCAGTGGAAGTCCAGGTGTTTGTAAACCAGCGTAGTGACCTATGAGGGTTGTTCCAGTTAAAATAAGAAACAACACCAAAGGTCAGTCAATTAAGAAAACATTTGGATTTGAATGTCGCCACACACAAAGTGTCCTTGGGATCACAGTAATCCGCTCAGGTATTCCACTTTCCTGTGGCTCACCCCTCACCCCTGACAAACACACACACACACACACACACACACACACACACACACACACACACACACACACACACACACACACACACACACACACACACACACACACACACACACACACACACACACACACAGGGGAGATGAATAGAGATCCCGTGGCACAGGGAGACTTCTGATGGGTTTAACATCAGGAACGATTGTTCATAAAGGACGGCGAGAAGAAACACACCGGGCCGATCACATGACTACAGTTCAGACCCCTGGGAACCCAATGCAGTCACGTCCACCACAATCTAGGGTTTAGAGTCTGGAATTCAACACTTTACATTTAGATATATTGTATAGATGATTTATAAGTATACTTATTTCCTCATATAAAGTTTATAGTAAACAGCTATTAATCACTGGTAGATATAGTGTGATAGTTTAACTATTAGTTATTAACAGGCTACTTTAAAACCCTTTAAAACCCTTTACTTTAAAAACCTTCAGAAACTATCAAACAATACCTTCAGGTGTTACTAAATGTAATCATGTTTTCCGAACCTCATCGACTGATAGCGCTTAGAATTTAGATCAGGAGTAGAACCTGTGTTAGGGTTACAGTCATTAGGTAGGTATTTAAACATGTGTATTCCATTCAGGATAAAAGATAATCACTGTGAAACAAATTAACCCTATTAAGAGAAGTTTACGCTGAAGGTGACAGAATAAATTAATTTAGCTAAACCATTAAGACCTGTTACCTTCAACCCACTGTAGGATTTACACCCAACTAATTAGCATGCTCCATTTTCTCTAATAATAATAAGGGAATAACTTAATAGGTTAGAATTCAATCCCATATTCATATGTTCATTTCTGTCTGATTCTCAACGCTGAGAACCACTCTTCTACTAACGCAATTTCACATCCAGAACTCTCACAGGAGACAAAATCATTTCAAGTGGTGTCGGGATTTAAACACACAAAGGGAAATGATATTAAAACGATAAAAGGTATTCACTCTGTAGGTTACGTCGGCGTTTCACGAGAGCGCCGTTAAATATGTTAAAGATGTTTCCTGTCCCAGTTTTGGAAAGAGGTGTTTCTGGGTAATTAAAATATAATTGTGGAGCGTATCTGATTCCTTCTGTCCTCCACAGATCTCTCTCTTTTTCTCTCTCATTCTCTCTATCTTTTTAATTGCCTCTGTTTCCTGTCTCAGCTAGCTGACTGTTTAAACGTAACATTTTAAACAGAACACAGAAATCAAAGGACTGAGTATGTTTCTAGAACAGAAACACGGAGCTGTGTTTATCAAGTCCTCTGTTAATTCCAATTAAAATAATATTCAAATACAGCTATTGTTTAATTTACTGCATTCTTTAAAAAAAACATTTTTTTTTTTAGCTTGTTGCATGTCTGCAGCATTTAATTACCATATGATTGCTTGGGGATATCTATACATGGTAGTGTTAAAATGTAGGTTACATTTTCCTCTTTTGTGCGATTGTACACAAACATACAGTACATCTCAGAGGAGGTGCAGAATGGAAAGACAACTGGTGGAAAAAGTCTGTTGCAAACAGTTAGTTTGAATTGATCTGAAACCTACTGTATCTATAACCCATTTTATTCACCCGTGGTGTAATAACCCTCCAGCTACAGAAACTCAGCTAGTCTTCAGCTACCAAACCTACAAGCAGCACTAGATCTTTAAACATCCCTCCCTTCTCTTTCTCTCTCCTCTGCTTCTTCTCCCTCAGTGAAAGGTAAGTGACACGTTAGACAGGCACAGAAAAGGAGTCAATATCCTCAGGAGGCCTGGGAGGATTAGAAAATGTCACTTTCTCTCTGCAGATGGAGAGGGCCAACACTGGAGCACACACACACACAACACACACACAATACAGTTTCAATAATACACACACTGGTTGTCTCCAGGGCTTCAGCAGGAATATCTCATAACTTACACACACCGCTGCCTGCTCAATGCACACACACTCTCCCTGGTTCCTCATCATATCTTCCTGTCTACAGTATACTCAGACCGAACAGCATTTTTACCACAAGAAAACCATCTCCAATGTAATAAGTGATGCTGGTAAATATACATTCAACTCACCACACACACACTGGTACAGTTGGAATAGGTTGAGCACTCAAACATACACAAAATACTGTAAACACACTCCTGTGTCTCGGTGCCACTCTGTGACGTCTATTGAGTGTTGTGGTTTTCTATTAAAACTACAGAAAGGCGCTGGAGAAAAGGGGAAGAGTTCACTTTATCTAAGAGAATTCCAATTAACACTCTCCCCCACAGTAATTAGCTATTAAAATAGCTAATGAACAAACCCCAACGAGACGCCACCGCAACGCAGCTCTAGAATTAATTCTACAATCACAACTATCTCCCGTATAAAGGAATGTGATAATACGTTTGATGAAATGGACAGAAGGAACAAAAATGATGTTAAAGGAGTGTAAATAAAACACTGTCCGTCTGCGCGCATGAAGCTTAAGCCGCTTCTGCTTTTGTTCCTCTCTCATCCATTTATTCTCTCTGTTATTCTGTTGTTTCTCCCTTCGGCCGTCTGACAGAGGGAAAAGTAGCGAGGAGACATTAAAGAAGGAGATGACTACTGGAGACAAGAGGGAGGGAAGGAGGGACAAGGACCTTCTCACACAGAACTAATTAATAGATAGCATGTTGAAGATACTGTCACACACATTTCCAAACACACACATACACACTTTTTGTAACACTCACACTTACAGTCATACACACCAAAACAAACAGATAGCATTAATATACTTCAGGTTTATTAAAGGGGGAAGCTGGGCTCTGCACACACACACACACACTTCAGCTCCTCAGAGCGATAAGACGTTTATTACTAACTGTAAACGAGTGAACACCCAATTAAAGAGAGGAGAGAGAAAATCCAAGAATTAGCTTGTTAAGCTGGGAGAGAGAGAGAAAGAGAGAGAGAGAGAGAGAGAGAGAGAAAGAGAGAGAGAGAGAGAGAGAGAGAGAGAGAGAGAGATGCGGGGAGAAGAGAAAAAGAAGAATTCAAGCCTCCAATCTGTCTGCCATTAACTGTAGCTGGGTCAGTTCTTCCACCGCAAGAAGCAAACAGACACGCCCCTTGCCCTCTTTTTCTCCTTTCTGTCTTTTTTTTTTACAGGGGCTTCTTGGCCCCACAGTAACGTCAGGGGCTTCTTGTCCCCACAGTAACGTCAGGGGCTTCTTGACACCACAGTAACGTCAGGTGCTTCTTGTCCCCACAGTAACGTCAGGGGCTTCTTGTCCCCACAGTAACGTCAGGGGCTTCTTGTCCCCACAGTAACGTCAGGGGCTTCTTGTCCCCACAGTAACGTCAGGGGCTTCTTGGCACCACAGTAACGTCAGGGGCTTCTTGTCCCCACAGTAAGGTCAGGGGCTTCTTGTCCCCACAGTAACGTTAGGGGCTTCTTGTCCCCACAGTAACGTCAGGGGCTTCTTGTCCCCACAGTAACGTCAGGGGCTTCTTGTCCCCACAGTAACGTCAGGGGCTTCTTGTCCCCACAGTAACGTCAGGGGCTTCTTGTCCCCACAGTAACGTCAGGGGCTTCTTGGCCCCACAGTAACGTCAGGGGCTTCTTGGCCACACAGTAACGTCAGGGGCTTCTTGGCCACACAGTAACGTCAGGGGCTTCTTGGCCCCACAGTAACGTCAGAGGCTTCTTGTCCCCACAGTAACGTCAGGGGCTTCTTGTCCCCACAGTAACGTCAGGGGCTTCTTGGCCACACAGTAACGTCAGTGCAGCACCTATTAAAACAGCTTGTGTCCCAGCCTGCTGCACACACACACACCACACACACATCACACACCACAAACACTCACCACACACACCACACACACACACACACACACACACACACACACACACACACACACACACACACACACACACACACACACACACACACACACACACACACACACACACACACACACACACCACAATCACACACCACACACACAGTGTCGTGCACTTGACCATTCCACATGTTTTACCATTGGGGGGCCAGAGACAGAGGGGGTTGAGTGTGTGTGTTTGTGTGTGTGACGCAGGCCTTGGTTAATGTCTGTATAAAGTTACAGAGACGATCAATACTGATGACCAACCTGATGCCTGGAGGTCCACTGAGGGCATAAAACACTTTCCATAATATTACAATCTTTAAAAATTCAGTCTGTCAATCCATCTGCGTTCCATATGTAGGCAATGGCTTCCTCTCTATTATATTCCCACAGCCGTTGAAACTTGTACACACACTCTGTCTCTCGTGAGCCCAGAGGCCAGTGTTTCTGCGTAAACGGCAGTTTTAATATGCTGAGATACTCATCAGGAAGATTTTACACTGATTTTACCAGCATGAAACACACACACACACACCCACACACACACACACACCCACACCCACACCCACACACACACACACACACACACACACACACACACACACACACACACACACACACATCCTCTAATACCGCTGCACTCTCTCTATCAAACACAGATCCCAATCTGAACAAGACAAACTGCGATAAAGTCACTCTCTAACTACGGCAATCGATGAAAGTCATTTATTTACCTCACTAGGCAATTTCTGCTCCATCTTCAGAAAGAGGGAGAGCGTGAGAGGTGGGGGCTGAGGGGGCAGGGAGAGAGAAAGAAAGTTTGGCAGGGCTGTGTGAATGGTGAGTAAATGAATCTAGCTGTAGTGTAATGCAGAAGGACATGTGAGGAAGTCCATAAAGAGGAGAGAGGTTAAAACATCCATTAAACTCTGAGAACAACTTAGAAACAGACTGGTCTGATGAGGTTTTTCACCATGTTTCCCAACAGTCACAAAGCAGTTAACAATGTAGAATTAGTCCCATTAACAGTAGTCCTGATTTAATGTGATGTGGTACTCTAGAAGCCACTCCACACCTATAGGCAAATCGGGACTTTCTCTCATTCTTTTTCCCTCCCTCTCTCTCTATCCCTCCCTCCCTCTACCTCTCTCACTCTGGTTTCAAATGTGTTCGGCCGAGAGAGACAGGGAGGCCTGTGGTCCTTAACTTCACTCAATGAAATAAAAGGTACTTAACTAACCCATAATGATCGATACAAACCTGGCCACTTACACACAAACACGCGCACACACACACACACACGCAAACGCAGACACACACTTATCCCACCTCTTCAGCTGCTCATGCATATGCATGTTCTTTGTAATTCATGTGGGGGTGTGGGCCTATCGCAGCACAAGGCCAACCCAGAGGTCAACTAATTTGTAAATCAGTACCCCAAAAATGTGTGTGTGTGTGCGTATGTGAGCTTTGGAAAAGAGCTCATAATCAGTGAAGCGCCTTCATTCATTATATTTCTAGAGCTCTGTCCAGCTCCTTCTCCCCACTGAGTAGAATCTCACATAAAGACACACATGCAAGAGTCCACTCACACAGTGTGTGTGTGTGTGTGTGTGTGTGTATGTGTGTGTGTGTGTGTGTGTGTGTGTGTGTGTGTGTGTGTGTGTGTGTGTGTGTGTGTGTGTGTGTGTGTGTGTGTGTGTGTGTGTGTGTGCCACACGGAGTGGTCCCGCCAACCCTAGCTCTGACCTCTCTCTCCACTCCAGGAGAACACAAGGCTCCCTGACCTCTCTCTCCACTCCAGGAGAACACCAGGCTCCCTGACCTCTCTCTCCACTCCAGGAGAACACCAGGCTCCCTGACCTCTCTCTCCACTCCAGGAGAACACCAGGCTCCCTGACCTCTCTCTCCACTCCAGGAGACCACCAGGGTCCCTGACCTCTCTCTCCACTCCAGGAGAACACCAGGCTCCCTGACCTCTCTCTCCACTCCAGGAGACCACCAGGCTCCCTGACCTCTCTCTCCACACCAGGAGACCACCAGGCTCCCTGACCTCTCTCTCCACTCCAGGAGACCACCAGGCTCCCTGACCTCTCTCTCCACTCCAGGAGAACACCAGGCTCCCTGACCTCTCTCTCCACTCCAGGAGACCACCAGGCTCCCTGACCTCTCTCTCCACACCAGGAGACCACCAGGCTCCCTGACCTCTCTCTCCACTCCAGGAGAACACAAGGCTCTCTGGCCTCTTTTATCTTTAAGAGGAGAAGAAAGTTTGCTCGGGAAAATCGCTGGCGATCAGTTAATGGGGTCCCCACAGTGCCG
>NC_074667.1:60792529-60875214 GCF_029448725.1 Salvelinus fontinalis
GTGCCAGGAAGAAAGAAAACACAACAACAAATGCCAAGTTTTACTAATGAGTTTTGCTAATTGAATATGTATGCTCAATACCGGGGTGGGTGCCAGAACTGCCTATTCAGCCAATGCTCAACCACGCTGCGTGTGTGTGTGTGTGTGTGCGTGTGTGTTTGCGTGTGTGTGTGTGTGTGCGTTCGTGTGCGTAACCAGCTGTATAGTAAAACACCACACAACAGAAGAGCGGCACATAACTTAAGGAACCATTCCATTTCTCCAAACGGTTTGTCAATATTTCCCTGTGAACTCAACACCATTGATCTACAGCACTGAGAGAGAAAATGAAGAAGAGAGAGAGAGAAACAGAGAGCGAGAGAAAGAGTGAGTGAGTGAATGAGTGAGTGAGTGAGTGAGTGAGTGAGTGAGTGAGAGGAGGTGGGGAGTAGAGAGGCTGGGGACCTATTCAGCTAATGAACATACAGGGGGGAAATATCACCACAAACACCATACTTTACCCTGATATAATTACATGGTCTAAGCACATAAACACACAAATACATCTACACTGGGGTCTGAAGCTGCTTTCTGATACAGTGAGTCAGGGGGTATCTGGACTGAGCTGTAGGAGCTACATCTCCTCAGAGGGTTAGTGGGTATAAAGGCTGTAAGCTGCCTTTGAAATAAAGAAGTACAGCATATCTGTAGTGTTCTGGACCCCCTGCCAGGTAGTGCTCCTACACCCTAACCATATCAGACTAACTAACTAACACATCACCTACTCTACCTACCGTACCTGGCCAATTCAAGGAAAACACACAGACTTTTTTTAACACAATCCAATTAAAGCCATAGGATCAATAGTCAAGCTGTTCGTCTCCCTCCTCCCTAATCAAAGCTAAAGTTATGTCTGATAAAGGCCAACTGTAAACTTTTCAGAAGTCAAGAGCGTATTCAGGTATGTTCTGGTTCTACCTACCTAGTGGCTATGATACCAGAACAGAACAGAGATAGAGAGCCTAGAGCCATTAGATGTTTTAATCTACGGCTGAAATAAAAATAATTAACTTCAAATGTAATTCAAATCCCCTACCCTTTCCTTAAATATCTATCCAATCAAGATGGCTGAAAAGCTTTATTCAGGTTGGTTGCTATAAAAGTTTCATCTTATTACACTTTCCAACTTCTAATTTTAACACCACTGTAACGGAAGATGAAAAAATGAATAGTGAAATTGAGAGGTAGCCTTACAAAAAAATTAAATAACCATGATAATTAGATGTAAAGATATTATAATTCCTTTAAGGGGATGCATAGAATCTGCTGCTCTACAATATTTGCCCTAATTGCTAGAATTATCATATTAACCAGTTACCATTTGACTAAGTTGATTAAAAAATTGATTATTCGTCTATTTCTTTTAGGACTTTCTTAATCAAAATCTAACATCCTTGAAAAATTAATTCGAAGGAGCTCTTATCAGTTAATTAAATCAGGTTGGAAGTCATTTTTCTGCGCGGCGTGATTAGGGCCCGCTCTGTTCTCCTCTGTTCAGACACCATGACGTGAGAGGAAACTTCTCACTGGCTCATCAAACATGCACAACCAGAAGAATAGAATTTCTTTAAAGGGACGTCATTTTTTTTCTCCAAACCTCCGCCTTTCTGATAAATTGTGCTCCACCCAATAGATCTCTCTTTCTCCTCAACACATTCTCATTAACACCCAGAAAAAATACCAAGAGAGGGGAGGGAGGGGAGAGAAAAGAGAGGGGAGGGGAGAGAGTAGGAGAAAAGAGGGGAGGGGAGGGAGTAAGAGAAAAGAGGGGAGGGGAGGGGAGGAGAGAGAGTAAGAGAAAAGAGAGGGAAGAGGAGGGGAGAGAGAGTAAGAGAAAAGAGAGAGGAGGGGAGGGAGTAAGAGAAAAGAGAGGGGAGAGGAGGGGAGAGAGAGTAAGATAAAAGAGAGGGGAGGGGAGTAAGAGAAAAGAGAGGGGAGGGAGTAAGAGAAAAGAGATGGGAGGGAGTAAGAGAAAAGAGAGGGGAGGGGAGAGAGTAAGAGAAAAGAGAGAGGAGGGGAGGGAGTAAGAGAAAAGAGAGAGGAGGGGAGGGAGTAAGAGAAAAGAGAGGGGAGGGGAGGGAGTAAGAGAAAAGAGAGGGGAGGGGAGGGAGTAAGAGAAAGAGAGGGGAGGGGAGGGAGTAAGAGAAAATAGAGGGGAGAAAAAAGGGACAGAGGGGAAGAGAGAGAGAACCAGGGGGAATGAGAGAGATGGAGAGAGAACGGACCTGGTGTAGAGAGAAAGAAACAATGTGACATAGACACAGGGAGAGAGGATAGGTACAAAAGAATGACAGAGGAAGATAGGGAGCGAGGGAAAAGGGAAAGATGGATAGAGAGAGGGAGAGAGGGGGCTTGGTTTGAGAACATTGCGGGTTTAACCCCCCCCCCGCCCCCCAGCCCCCGCCCCCGGGTGACAACATTGGGTAGGCCTGACAGACTAAACATGCACATCGGGAGCAAAAACCACAGCTACTGTTTCTACAGAGACACAATCTCTCCATCTCTCCCTTTTCTGCCTGTTCCCTCTCCCGTCGACTGTCTTTTCACACGTATCCTTGACCAAGTCTGACCATGTCCTACTCCTAACATTTAAACACAGCTTTATCATGTCCTACTCCTAACATTTAAACACAGATTTATCATGTCCTACTCCTAACATTTAAACACAGCTTTATCATGTCCTACTCCTAACATTTAAACACAGATTTATCATGTCCTACTCCTAACATTTAAACACAGCTTTATCATGTCCTACTCCTAACATTTAAACTTCACTTCATCGGAGTGTTTCTGTATGCTTGTTTCTCCTTCAGCTATGGTGGTGAAGCCAATGAGATAAAACATCCCACACACATCCCATATCTCATGTCATCTTAGAAGAGAAAAAGCAAACTGGATGGAGAGAATGAGACAAAGAGAGAAAGAGAGAGAGGTAGTCCACTCAGCACTCCCATCAGTGGAGTATAAGTCTCTGTGTGTCAGGCTGCAGCTGGCCTCTCCAGCCTCTCCAGTAGCCAGCAGAGCAGAACAGAACAGATACACTGCCCTCCACACATCTGTCCATCCAACACTCCTCAGGGAGGGAGAGAGAGCGAGGGGGGGTAACTGAAAGGAAGGATGAGAGGGACATGGAGAGGGAAAGATGAGAGAAAAATGGAAAGCCAAGAAGAAAAAGAGAGAAATAGTTGCAGAGAGGATGAGATAGGAGAGAGAGGGTGGGAGGGCGAGGAAGCTAGAGAGAGAGAGGAGAGAGATGCAGAGAGGATGAGATAGGAGAGAGAGTGAGGGTGGGAGGGCGAGGAAGCTGGAGAGAGAGAGGAGAGAGATGCAGAGAGGATGAGATAGGAGAGAGAGTGAGGGTGGGAGGGCGAGGAAGCTAGAGAGAGAGAAGAGAGAGATGCAGAGAGGATGAGATAGGAGAGAGAGTGAGGGTGGGAGGGCGAGGAAGCTAGAGAGAGAGAGGAGAGAGATGCAGAGAGGATGAGATAGGAGAGAGAGTGAGGGTGGGGGGGGCGAGGAAGCTAGAGAGAGAGAAGAGAGATATGCAGAGAGGATGAGATAGGAGAGAGAGTGAGGGTGGGGGGGCGAGGAAGCTAGAGAGAGAGAGGAGAGAGATGCAGAGAGAGAATGTTAGTTGGTAAATCACTGTGATTGGGTAATGAATTGAATGATTGGAGCTTGGCTGATTAAGTTGCAGAGGATGCCCGTTCTCCATCAACCAATCAACACGCTCCCTCATCATCCAATCAACACGCTCGGTTGGCCCTGTAGCAGTCACCTCATGGCGTTTTATTCCATTCTCCCTCTTTCCTTCATTCTGTCTTTCCTCCCTCCCTCACTACATGTCATCCTGTCTTCAGCGTAGCCGCAGTAGTCTTACTCAGTGGGAGAGAGAATTCTCAAAGCCACAATTACCGCAAAGAACTATCAATTTCCCCTTCAATTAACCCTGTGGGGAGAAAGGGAGAGAGGAATGGAGGGGGGAAGAAGAGAGATTCAAATTTGAGACACAGCATTGTACCTCCTCGGTCCCCCTGGGTGTGCAGTAATAAATGAGGGGCCGAGGCGGAGGAGAGGGGAGAGAGGGTGAGGGGGAAGTGTAACACATCCTCAGTGGTGAACTTGACCCCAGTGCTGGGGGTCAAAGTGGTTACGGTAGAACCAGAGCCCCATCCCCATTACAGCCCCATACAGGCCGGCACAGGCAACTAACGCTAATGCCCACTATATGCTAATAAAGAAGATGGCGGGAGGAGTCTCAAACCACAGCCCAGAGCTGCTGAAAGTGCTCTTCCCTGGGAGATGGAGAGAGGGAATAGGGGGAGAAGGAGAGAAAGGGAAAAGGAGAGCAAGGGGTAAAAAAGATAGAAGGAGAAAGAGATGGGTGAAAGTGAGAGAAAGGGGGAGAGGACGATGGATAGAGAGAAAAGGGGAAGGAGAGAAGGAGAAGAAGAGAGGAAAAAGGGAAAGGTCTGTTTTAATGAGAGGGAGGGATGAATGGGGTTGTATGGGGTTGTGGTTGTTCAGCCGAGCCTTGGCTAACAGCGCTCACCCTGGAACGACAGGGCATGTCTGCACCCCACCCCCTTTATCCCTCCCTCTCTCCCCCTCTCTAAGCTGAGCTCCCTGGGGAGGGATCCCAAACCAAAACCAGCCTTCAGCAAAGTTCTGCAGGCAAACTTTCACAAAGCCCCCGAATGCTTGCCTGTCTGCCTGCCTGGCGACAGAGATGCATGCCAGGGTTTCAACGCAGCCCTCCCTCCATCTCCCCCTCCTCTTCTACTACCCTCTACTTTCAACGCAGCCCCCCCTCCATCTCCCCCTCCTCTTCTACTACCCTCTACTTTCAACGCAGCCCCCCCTCCATCTCCCCCTCCTCTTCTACTACCCTCTACTTTCAACGCAGCCCCCCCTCCATCTCCCCCTCCTCTTCTACTACCCTCTACTTTCAACGCAGCCCTCCCTCCATCTCCCCCTCCTCTTCTACTACCCTCTACTTTCAACGCAGCCCCCCCTCCATCTCCCCCTCCTCTTCTACTACCCTCTACTTTCAACGCAGCCCCCCCTCCATCTCCCCCTCCTCTTCTACTACCCTCTACTTTCAACGCAGCCCCCCCTCCATCTCCCCCTCCTCTTCTACTGCCCTCTACTTTCAACGCAGCCCCCCCTCCATCTCCCCCTCCTCTTCTACTACCCTCTACTTTCAACGCAGCCCCCCCTCCATCTCCCCCTCCTCTTCTACTGCCCTCTACTTTCAACGCAGCCCCCCCTCCATCTCCCCCTCCTCTTCTACTGCCCTCTACTTTCAACGCAGCCCCCCCTCCATCTCCCCCTCCTCTTCTACTACCCTCTACTTTCAACGCAGCCCCCCCTCCATCTCCCCCTCCTCTTCTACTACCCTCTACTTTCAACGCAGCCCTCCCTCCATCTCCCCCTCCTCTTCTACTGCCCTCTACTTTCAACGCAGCCCCCCCTCCATCTCCCCCTCCTCTTCTACTACCCTCTACTTTCAACGCAGCCCCCCCTCCACCCCCCCCCCCCCTCTTCTACTGCCCTCTACTTTCAACGCAGCCCCCCCTCCATCTCCCCCCCCTCTTCTACTGCCCTCTACTTTCAGAAGCATATGGGCTGTTTGCTGCTGACCTTTCAGATGAAGGGAAACAAGCGGAACCCAGAAACTGCCAATGAGTGATACAGGTTGCATACAGGCTTGTCGACCTTCGCTAAACTAGCGTATGCAGTCCTGCCGCCGACGGGAGAGAGCACGGGCATTGTCCCACTTGTTTTGCCAAAAGTCAATGGCTGCTTTTCAACTGGGTAATAAATGTTGCTAGTCCTTGAAGAAGAAAAATCATTTGTGTTTTCTCCATTACTTGCTGATTGTAAATACTTCAAAAGAAAAACCTCACATAGGAAACATATGAGAGAAAGAAAAACCTATGAAAAAGGAAATCTGAATCTGTTTAACAGTCATAATGTCGTTTTCATCCAAAGATTTGAAAAGGATTTTTCCCTTTGTGTTTCGTTTCACCTGGGAGCACTATTCTTCAATTCATCCAATGAACGTGCTGGCTAACTAACAGAACACACTATTCAAACATCATATTAAAGTGTCTCTCAATAGATGCATTTAAGTCTACTTCATCAATACATACATTTGACCACATATTTCATTAAATTGAAAAACACTGAAAACATGCTTGTCACTGAGTTGTGAACCAAATGCAATTATTTAAGCATAAAAGGCCGGTGCTCAAGCTTTTTAAATGTGATTTCTATACCTAAGGAAGGTCAAATGTTTTATTGCATCCAATTTACATACCACGGACAATTCTTCTCTATTCAGTACTGATGGACATGGATGTGTTAAGCAGAGTCTAATAATTCAACAGCTTTTTTAATGGATGTGTTAAACAGAGTCTAATAATTCAACAGCTTTTTGATTTGGATTAATTTTTCTCATCACATTCACCAAGCATTTCAGACATTGAACCTTAGGGCAAGAATATATTCTAAACATTGATTAAAAAAATTGCATCATCATATGTATGGACACAACTTCTAAGAAAAGCTGTTAATGAAGAAGTATCGATCGTCCTTGCATTATAAAGCCTTGTCATTTGAATGAACTGGAGTACAACAGAATATGTCTATTAAAATGTGTCTTAATGAGCATAAATCCTGCACATTAATTCAGACCACAGTTCCCTTTTAATGAAGGGCTTGAATGTACAGTATGTTGAGAGCCGGTAGAGGAGAGCAGAGAGGAGAGCAGAGAGGATGGTTCATTTGAAAAGGCAGCCGTGTCTTTACCTCCCGTGCCAGAGAGAGGGTGAGAGGGGGGAAGAGAGAGAAAGAGAGTGAGAGTGAGAGAGTGAGAGTGAGAGTGAGAGAGTGAGAGTGAGAGTGAGAGAGTGAGAGAGTGAGAGAGTGAGAGAGAGAGAGAGAGAGAGAGAGAGAGAGAGAGAGAGAGAGAGAGAGAGAGAGAGAGAGAGGAGGAAAGGTTTGTGAATGTCTGAGAGATGAGGACAAGAGGAGAGGATAAAGCGAGAGGAAGGAAAAAAGCGGCGTGTTAAGAGGAAGAGAAGAGGGGACGAGGAGAGGAGGCCACTACAGAGCGACTACGTTTGAGCTCTGACAGAGAAAAGAGCACTTAGACTACTCGCAACAACCGTGCACTGAAACGAAGAGAACCTCGATATGTGTGTGTGTGAGTCACAAGAGCAGCTTTGAGTGACAGAGAAGCACATATGTACAGACATGTCTGTCTGACAACTGACGAAGGGAAAGAAAGGGGGATGAGAAAAGAAAAACGATTAAATGAGAGAGAAAAAGGAAGTGGACGCGCAGCTAGATACCGTGCCACCGTGGAAGACATTCTGTAGAAAAATAAAACCCTATCCTCTTTCCCTTTCATCCTCAATCTACCAATACTGCTATCTTTCACCACCGTATAGCATAGAACCACAATTACGAGTCTGTCAGTCTTAACAGAAAATGCCATTGTTGTTTTTAAGCTCACTGTTCTCAGAGTTTTCACCGTACCATGCAGTGAGTGTATTTTAGAGTTTTCACCGTACCATGCAGTGAGTGTATTTTAGAGTTTTCACCGTACCATGCAGTGAGTGTATTTTAGAGTTTTCACCGTACCATGCAGTGAGTGTATTTTAGAGTTTTCACCGTACCATGCAGTGAGTGTATTTTAGAGTTTTCACCGTACCATGCAGTGAGTGTATTTTAGAGGTGGATGAGGTGTTTTGTAGAAATACTCTTTCCCCTCTACAACCTGTTATAGATGAATTGTTAGAAATTACCAGATTGCATTTTCTGTATTATTTCTCTACAAAAACCAAACTATTTCTGGGTGATATTTTGAACACTGCTTATAAAAGATCAATACTAAATTGCAGATTTAGGATCACCCACACAGGGGTAAAAAAACACTTTTAGATAGTACTCCTTATTTCATCTTCCTTCTTCTCCTAATCACTCCTCTATCTTCTCCTTTTTCCACCCTTCGTTCTTTTCTCTACTCTGTGTCACCTCTGACCAGTGGTCTCAGCCGGCTTCAGACTGCCGTGGTTTCAAAGTCCAGCGCCACAAAACACTCTTTCTCTTCTCTTTGTCTTTTTTAAGAGTCTGTATAATACACTGTGTGATGGAGAGAAAGAGGAGTCCTGGACAGCAGAGGTAATCTGACAGGATTAGGCTGCTTTTTTCCCCGGAAAGAAGGGATGGGAGAGGAGAGGAAGAAAGAGGGGAGAAAGAGAGGAGGCTGAGTTTAAATCCCTCTACAAATGTCAGACAGCGAACAGTGACCGGGGGGCACAGGAACACACCTGCACGCATACACATAGAAAGATACACACAAAACGGATCCCACACACACACCTGCCATATCGCACTGGACCACCACGGACCGGCAAAGACTTCTCTTTCTGAAGAGGGAGAGATGTGTGGGGAGGAGGGAGAGGGGATTACACAATTATTCAGATAACAGCTGGGGATAATTTAGTGGCAGATGTCCCTCGGTCAACAATGTCCGCCCCACCGCGCACACACACGGGTTACAATGCCAGCCGAACACAGCCCGAGAGCAAAAGCCAGTCATAATCGATGGATACAAGCACTCCGTGTAACCTGCTCGTGTATCCAAACACACTAATCACCAACGGCAACGGAGAACTCATGCAAACACAAACACAAAATGTTCTGAGATTTACTTTTTAAAAATACAATTTTTTTCTTTCTCTTTTTTTGTGGATGACTAGTTTAAGGATGACAATCTATTTGATGATAATATGATTTGGTGTATATGTTTTTGTTTTTTTAAATATAAAAAATAATTTATATACACATATTTGTATGTAAAAAGTCCATGTCATGACATGTGAATAGTTCTCATTGGGAGAGGGGCAACCTGTTTCTCCTTCCTTTACCTGAGGAATTATGTCTGAGGGGAACAACTGACAGGTAATTGTGGTTTCACACACACACACACACACACACACACACACACACACACACACACACACACACACACACACACACACACACACACACACACACACACACACACACACACACACACACACACACACACACACACACACACACACAGACAATCCTGCTGCATCCTTCCTTAAGCCACTGCCTCTGTGTCTCTGTGGGATCTAAAGACTCTCGTAGCTGCCGTGCTATTCTCATATCTGTTTCTCTCCTTCTCCCTCCCTCTCCACTGCTTTGAAAGGGCACACACAGGGCTTCAGAGTCCTCACTCCCTATTGGGCAAAGCCACTTCACCTCGAGACATTTGAGTCTCATAACCATATAATACTCTCAAACATTTCATGACAAATAAAGTGAAAAACACAAAAAAAGACATTTTAAAAAGATACATATTTTTCCTAAAATCACCAAGACAACATAGTTGTTTTTCTCTCCAAAATGTCCCGAGTCAGAAAGTCACCGCAGTCAGTTACCGCCATATGAATAGACAAGCACGGGGATGGAAGGGGGGAAGGAGGGGAAGCAGCTGGCAATCCGGCATCCCTAGCAGCACATTGTGATTTGGGTTAACACTGGTTAACAGATCTCTCTGTCTGTGGGTATATATCTAGCGCCCTGCCCGCCGCAGCCTTTTTCTCATGCTAATGGTTGAAGTAGTCATCATGTGTCCCCCATCACTAATACCATAAAGGAGCAGCGTTCGCCAGCCTCTCAGCAGCGTTAGCCTGCGTTAGCCAGCAGCACCCCCATACTTTACGGATTAGTCAACATAATGAGATGCATTTATACGCTTGTTACTTTTGTGGTCAACGGGTAGGAGGGAATGGGACAGGGTTATGGAGAGGTTTGAGTTTGTTCCTATGGGGGTTTCCTTCATACCTCTTTACAATATAACATACACACACATAACCAAGGAGCCAAACTGGACCCCATATACAACTATTGAACACAAACAAAGGAAACACACAGTCATTTGCTAACTTTCCTATACTTTTAAACCTCAAAACCAAAACACAGCTTTGTGATGGGGGGGCGCAAGCATCAGTACCATCAAACACAAATCTATGCTAAACCACTGAAGACACTCGTTCACTGACACTCGTTTAGTGACACCGTTTTCCTGCCGCTCGGGAAACGTTCAGGGCTGAGTGTGAATCTGTGTCTGCTCCTCCTCCCGCTTAAACCTTCCCGGAGTGGGAATCTCTCTCTCCGTGCTTCAGCGGCTCCAGAGCTCGCCAGGCGGATTTCAGCGCGGCTGCCTTGGAGCGAGGAGCCTTTCAGGCGTGGAACGCTCCTGTACAAGCAGGCGGTTTATGCAGAGTTAAAGTTGCGTTCAGGGCCGTGCAGCTGTCCCCCATGCATCACTATAACCCTTTAATGAACGCATTAAAAACAGTGCCATAAAGTTTAGTCCCATTGTTGTTTGGAACCAGGCTTTGCTGTGATCTGTTCCCTCGGCAGCTGTTTGATTGACAGGTGGGCTGTCAGGCTGGCAAAGAGGGATGAAATACACCAACGGCTCTCTTATGACACCCTTATGAAGGGTCATAAGGGGAGGGAGAGACAGGTTGTGAATGGGGGAGACAGATGAGACAGGTTCTGAGGGTGAGGGGTGGAGAGGTGGAGGGGGAGACAGAGGGTGGAGGGGGGGGGGGGGGGGTATGGACTGAAGGAAAATCCATAACACAAATACAGCTGTCAGACGGAATGCAAAGCCAGCCCAGTAATCAGTCTGGCTGGCCAGACCTATTTATGAGGATTCCATACCACACAAACACACATTCTGTCATATGAACAAATCACCAACACACCAACAAACTTTCTACCATGCACACAACCCCCCCTCGTGCCCTATTTCTCTACTTCCACAGTCTGCCCATCCATGTCAAATCTCTAAGGTGGCAGAGATGAGTGTACATCACAGTCATCAGACTGCCAGCTCCATCCCCACCCAGACACAGACAGGCCGTGCTCAGGTTCTAGAGGTCTATTGCCATAGTGCTTCCTCGTCACAGATTATTGGACCTGTCCCATCTTACTAAAACTCAGCATCCACCTCAACCTCTTAGTCCTTTTTCCTGTTCCAGTTTCAGTTCCAGTCATCTCCCTCTCTAGCTCACAGCCCCAGCCCTACCCCTTCCCCAAGCCTACACCAGCCCTGGTCCTGCTCACTGCTCCAGACCCATCTTCAGCCAAAGGTCCAAGCCCCGGGCCAGTCGCCTTTTTTCCTCTCTCTCTGGGTCCCTCCATCACTCTCGCCATCTCCAGTCTCTCCAGTAATGGGTCATAAAGCTGGCCTGTGGCTGCCAAGCTCTCTCAGGAGACACTGATCTAATGCTTCCACACACATAATGACCCACGCCTGCCTGCCTGCTACACACATAGTGTCATTTCCGTCCTCTTCTCTCTCTCTTTCGGTCTCTTCCTCCCTCTCCCATTCCCCAGGCCCATAGGAAGCGGTCTCTTCCTCCCTCTATGTCTCTCTCCCATTCCCCAGGCCCATAGGAAGCGGTCTCTTCCTCCCTCTATGTCTCTCTCCCATTCCCCAGGCTCATAGGAAGTGGTCTCTTCCTCCCTCTATGTCTCTCTCCCATTCCCCAGGCCCATAGGAAGCGGTCTCTTCCTCCCTCTATGTCTCTCTCCCATTCCCCAGGCCCATAGGAAGCGGTCTCTTCCTCCCTCTACGTCTCTCCCATTCCCCAGGCCCATAGGAAGCGGTCTCTTCCTCCCTCTATGTCTCTCTCCCATTCCCCAGGCTCATAGGAAGCGGTCTCTTCCTCCCTCTACGTCTCTCCCATTCCCCAGGCCCATAGGAAGCGGTCTCTTCCTCCCTCTATGTCTCTCTCCCATTCCCCAGGCTCATAGGAAGCGGTCTCTTCCTCCCTCTACGTCTCTCCCATTCCCCAGGCCCATAGGAAGCGGTCTCTTCCTCCCTCTATGTCTCTCTCCCATTCCCCAGGCTCATAGGAAGCGGTCTCTTCCTCCCTCTATGTCTCTCTCCCATTCCCCAGGCCCATAGGAAGCGGTCTCTTCCTCCCTCTATGTCTCTCTCCCATTCCCCAGGCCCATAGGAAGTGGTCTCTTCCTCCCTCTATGTCTCTCTCCCATTCCCCAGGCCCATAGGAAGCGATCTCTTCCTCCCTCTATGTCTCTCTCCCATTCCCCAGGCCCATAGGAAGCGATCTCTTCCTCCCTCTATGTCTCTCTCCCATTCCCCAGGCCCATAGGAAGCGGTCTCTTCCTCTCTCTGTGCTGCAGGGTCACTCCCTCCCACATCCATCAGCTCTTAACAGACTCACATTATGACTCTATCTCTCTATCAAGCTCTCCATGTTCTCTCTCCCTCTCTCCTTCTATGTTCTCTCTCCCTCTCTCCTTCTATGTTCTCTCTCCCTCTCTCCTTCTATGTTCTCTCTCCCTCTCTCCTTCTATGTTCTCTCTCCCTCTCTCCTTCTATGTTCTCTCTCCCTCTCTCCTTCTATGTTCTCTCTCCCTCTCTCCTTCTATGTTCTCTCTCCCTTTCTCCTTCTATGTTATCTCTCCCTCTCTCCTTCTATGTTCTCTCTCCCTTTCTCCTTCTATGTTATCTCTCCCTCTCTCCTTCTATGTTCTCTCTCCCTCTCTCCTTCTATGTTCTCTCTCCCTCTCTCCTTCTATGTTCTCTCTCCCTCTCTCCTTCTATGTTCTCTCTCCCTCTCTCATTCTATGTTCTCTCTCCCTCTCTCCTTCTATGTTATCTCTCCCTCTCTCCTTCTATGTTCTCTCTCCCTCTCTCCTGTTCTCTCTCCCTCTCTCCTTCTATGTTCTCTCCCTTTCTCCTTCTATGTTATCTCTCCCTCTCTCCTTCTATGTTCTCTCTCCCTCTCTCCTATGTTCTCTCTCCCTCTCTCCTTCTATGTTCTCTCTCCCTTTCTCCTTCTATGTTCTCTCTCCCTCTCTCCTTCTATGTTCTCTCTCCCTCTCTCCTTCTATGTTCTCTCATTCTCTCTTTCATTCTCTCTTTTCTCTCATCTGCCCATGGCATCACGACTGTTCTCTCTCCCCTTTTCTCTCTTCATTCTCCCACTTTCTTCTGTCTTTCTTCGGACTAGTGATGCTGTCTTAGTCTGATTCTGCCGGCTTTACTTTCCCCAACCCACAGGTCAGCATTTGGCACACACACACACACACACACACACACACACACACACACACACACACACACACACACACACACACACACACACACACACACACACACACACACACACACACACACACACACACACACACACACACACGCACGGAGAAATATTCATGCCTCCCGTTCTTCCCAATAACAGGTTCAATTAGAACCACATGTGTAATCATGGTTCAGACTAAGGTAATGTGGCGGGGGCTCAACACTCACATCAATCACCTCACTGATGACCACAGCCAGCGAAACACTACGCTCTCATCACCAGCTAGCTACCTCCACACACAAAACAAACTATCAAACTTCAACCTTTCAATTCTTAATAGAATATTTTTTTTTTTAATGAAAACATAGCACATTCTCCTCACTTTTAGGCTAGCTCCCAAAAAACATCCAACGTATCAGCCATGAACTGTAGACGCAACCATTTCATTTGTCATTTTTCCAGAGAATCCGTTTTAATGGAAGTGCCGTGATGGAGGCACATATCTGAATATCCACTGGGTCAAATCCTACACATATCTGAATATCCACTGGGTCAAATCCTACACATATCTGAATATCCACTGGGTCAAATCCTACACATATCTGAATATCCACTGGGTCAAATCCTACACATATCTGAATATCCACTGGGTCAAATCCTACACATATCTGAATATCCACTGGGTCAAATCCTACACATATCTGAATATCCACTGGGTCAAATCCTACACATATCTGAATATCCACTGGGTCAAATCCTACACATATCTGAATATCCACTGGGTCAAATCCTACACATATCTGAATATCCACTGGGTCAAATCCTACACATATCTGAATATCCACTGGGTCAAATCCTACACATATCTGAATATCCACTGGGTCAAATCCTACACATATCTGAATATCCACTGGGTCAAATCCTACACATATCTGAATATCCACTGGGTCAAATCCTACACATATCTGAATATCCACTGGGTCAAATCCTACACATATCTGAATATCCACTGGGTCAAATCCTACACATATCTGAATATCCACTGGGTCAAATACTACACATATCTGAATATCCACTGGGTCAAATCCTACATATATCTGAATATCCACTGGGTCATATCTGAGTCCGGTATCGCTGGCTTTACACCTCTCTTCAAAAACACTTTGTAGCAGCAGATAAGCCACTCAACCAATGGCAGGAGAGGTTTCATGTACATTGGGATAGAAAGTTGGATGGACAGAGCGAGTCCAGAGAAAAGTGTTCAGTATTAACAACTCTCGGGATATTAAAAACTTCACACACACTACTGTCCATCTCACTTGACTAGAGCCCATATGAATTTAGAATGGCACTCTCTCACACACTCACACAAACACACTCACACAAACACACTCACACAAACACACTCACACAAACACACTCACTCAAACACACTCACACAAACACACTCACAGGTGGGTACTCAAGGTGAGGACACTTATAGTATGTTGATGGACCACCATAATAATGTTGCTGTGCATTAAGCCCAACATGGAAGGTTTTGAAGCAGTGAGATCATTCATATTATAGTAAAACAGTCAACACAGTTGTATAATTTGATAGTATAGTAAAGTAGTCACATATTAGTGTGTTTACTGTCCGCCTTCTGACGATCTGGAACATGTTCTAGTCACACCCAGGCTCTGACATACGCCCTGTTAAAACCCTGACTACAGCCCCCCCACCCAGGCTCTGACATACGCCCTGTTAAAACCCTGACTACAGCCCCCCCACCCAGGCTCTGACATAAGCCCTGTTAAAACCCTGACTACAGCCCCCCCACCCAGGCTCTGACATACGCCCTGTTAAAACCCTGACTACAGCCCCCCCACCCAGGCTCTGACATACGCCCTGTTAAAACCCTGACTACAGCCCCCCCACCCAGGCTCTGACATAAGCCCTGTTAAAACCCTGACTACAGCCCCCCCCACCCAGGCTCTGACATACGCCCTGTTAAAACCCTGACTACAGCCCCCCCCACCCAGGCTCTGACATAAGCCCTGTTAAAACCCTGACTACAGCCCCCCCACCCAGGCTCTGACATACGCCCTGTTAAAACCCTGACTACAGCCCCCCCCACCCAGGCTCTGACATAAGCCCTGTTAAAACCCTGACTACAGCCCCCCCACCCAGGCTCTGACATACGCCCTGTTAAAACCCTGACTACAGCCCCCCCCACCCAGGCTCTGACATAAGCCCTGTTAAAACCCTGACTACAGCCCCCCCCACCCAGGCTCTGACATAAGCCCTGTTAAAACCCTGACTACAGCCCCCCCACCCAGGCTCTGACATACGCCCTGTTAAAACCCTGACTACAGCCCCCCCACCCAGGCTCTGACATACGCCCTGTTAAAACCCTGACTACAGCCCCCCCACCCAGGCTCTGACATAAGCCCTGTTAAAACCCTGACTACAGCCCCCCCACCCAGGCTCTGACATACGCCCTGTTAAAACCCTGACTACAGCCCCCCCACCCAGGCTCTGACATACGCCCTGTTAAAACCCTGACTACAGCCCCCCCACCCAGGCTCTGACATAAGCCCTGTTAAAACCCTGACTACAGCCCCCCCACCCAGGCTCTGACATAAGCCCTGTTAAAACCCTGACTACAGCCCCCCCACCCAGGCTCTGACATACGCCCTGTTAAAACCCTGACTACAGCCCCCCCACCCAGGCTCTGACATACGCCCTGTTAAAACCCTGACTACAGCCCCCCCCACCCAGGCTCTGACATAAGCCCTGTTAAAACCCTGACTACAGCCCCCCCACCCAGGCTCTGACATACGCCCTGTTAAAACCCTGACTACAGCCCCCCCACCCAGGCTCTGACATACGCCCTGTTAAAACCCTGACTACAGCCCCCCCACCCAGGCTCTGACATACGCCCTGTTAAAACCCTGACTACAGCCCCCCCACCCAGGCTCTGACATACGCCCTGTTAAAACCCTGACTACAGCCCCCCCACCCAGGCTCTGACATACGCCCTGTTAAAACCCTGACTACAGCCCCCCCAGCCAGGCTCTGACATACGCGCTGTTAAAACCCTGACTACAGCCCCCCCCACCCAGGCTCTGACATACGCCCTGTTAAAACCCTGACTACAGCCCCCCCACCCAGGCTCTGACATACGCGCTGTTAAAACCCTGACTACAGCCCCCCCACCCAGGCTCTGACATACGCCCTGTTAAAACCCTGACTACAGCCCCCCCACCCAGGCTCTGACATACGCCCTGTTAAAACCCTGACTACAGCCCCCCCACCCAGGCTCTGACATACGCCCTGTTAAAACCCTGACTACAGCCCCCCCACCCAGGCTCTGACATACGCGCTGTTAAAACCCTGACTACAGCCCCCCCACCCAGGCTCTGACATACGCGCTGTTAAAACCCTGACTACAGCCCCCCCCACCCAGGCTCTGACATACGCCCTGTTAAAACCCTGACTACAGCCCCCCCACCCAGGCTCTGACATACGCCCTGTTAAAACCCTGACTACAGCCCCCCCACCCAGGCTCTGACATACGCCCTGTTAAAACCCTGACTACAGCCCCCCCACCCAGGCTCTGACATAAGCCCTGTTAAAACCCTGACTACAGCCCCCCCACCCAGGCTCTGACATACGCCCTGTTAAAACCCTGACTACAGCCCCCCCACCCAGGCTCTGACATAAGCCCTGTTAAAACCCTGACTACAGCCCCCCCACCCAGGCTCTGACATACGCGCTGTTAAAACCCTGACTACAGCCCCCCCACCCAGGCTCTGACATACGCCCTGTTAAAACCCTGACTACAGCCCCCCCACCCAGGCTCTGACATACGCGCTGTTAAAACCCTGACTACAGCCCCCCCACCCAGGCTCTGACATACGCGCTGTTAAAACCCTGACTACAGCCCCCCCACCCAGGCTCTGACATACGCCCTGTTAAAACCCTGACTACAGCCCCCCCACCCAGGCTCTGACATACGCCCTGTTAAAACCCTGACTACAGCCCCCCCACCCAGGCTCTGACATACGCCCTGTTAAAACCCTGACTACAGCCCCCCCACCCAGGCTCTGACATAAGCCCTGTTAAAACCCTGACTACAGCCCCCCCACCCAGGCTCTGACATATGCCCTGTTAAAACCCTGACTACAGCCCCCCCACCCAGGCTCTGACATACGCGCTGTTAAAACCCTGACTACAGCCCCCCCACCCAGGCTCTGACATACGCCCTGTTAAAACCCTGACTACAGCCCCCCCACCCAGGCTCTGACATACGCCCTGTTAAAACCCTGACTACAGCCCCCCCACCCAGGCTCTGACATACGCCCTGTTAAAACCCTGACTACAGCCCCCCCACCCAGGCTCTGACATACGCCCTGTTAAAACCCTGACTACAGCCCCCCCACCCAGGCTCTGACATACGCCCTGTTAAAACCCTGACTACAGCCCCCCCACCCAGGCTCTGACATACGCGCTGTTAAAACCCCGACTACAGCCCCCCCCCCCCCCCCCCCCCCCACACATGCTTTGCCTAACTACAACCAAAACATGTTCAAACACACATTGTCTATCTGTTCCACCCTGATGGTGTCATCTAATCACTATTACTGGTGTGTTCTGTTTCACCAAATCACTACTGAAACTACAGACACTGTTCAGCAAACAGTGAGCAGACTTTCCTTTTACTAAATACACCATGATAGAAAGTACAAAAACATTTTACACACTACACAGATATAAGAAATATATTCTTTACGACACAGAAAATTCTGCAATATCAGGAATTCAACAAATCAGAAGAGAAAATGTGTGAGAAAAAGACGGCCAGGACAAATTCAACAACAGGACATGAAAAACACTCAGCTGCAGAGGATAATATTTTTTTTTAAGTGTCTGACTCTTCCAGCGGCAAGAGAGTCAGCCTTTTTCTGACACCTAGCTTCCTGACTGTGTCCACCTCATTTCCAAATCACTTCTTTCGCCTCTCAAATACCCTCTCTTTTCTTTCATTATATTCTTTATTTTTCTCAAAATTTTCTCGAACTGCTTTTCTCACATATTCTTTATTATTATACTCTTCTTATCTAAAATATTCTTATTTTTCTTAGAGAGCAAATAGATAGAAAAGTAATTAAATACTTTTAGTACATCGAATTTCCTAATAATTACTAGGCAACGACCATCTTAAATAGATTGGAAAATGTCCCCCTCTCCTTTTCTCCCATGCATGCTGAGAGGAGAGACCTTCGCTCCTCCAGTCTCTCTCAGCCCAAAGCAGGTCCTGGATGACTGTTTGAGCTGAGGCGCTTCAATAAGGATAATAGAGTCATTCAGCAGACACTTTTATCTCAAGCCACTTCAAATGATGTCATTTCTTCAGTATATGTGGCCCATGCAGGAATAAAACCGCAACTCAGGAATTACAATCATCAAGCTCCAACCAACTGAGCCATCACAACCAGGTTCTCCTCAGTCTTAAAGACTGGATCTCTACACCACAGCACATAACACACAGAGAACACACTGCAGAGAGAGCTGCTCTCTCCCTCACCATCAACTCTAAAGCTATTCCAAAGAAAGAATCAGTTCAGTGGACTTTTCCCAACACTTTGGTTATGAGCAGAGTAAAATGAACGTAGAATACCACAAACAAATTAAATAACACAATCAGAAAGATTAAATTGGGTAAATTAAATTAAAATACAATCTGGACATACCTAAAGGAGGTGAACTGCTTCTAGTAAAATCTAAAACGTTTTTAAAATACCCTTTCTAAAATGTGCCTGGTTTTAATTAATTAGTTATTAGGCCTTTTACATTTGTTTATTCAGTTGGAAATTCCCTTCAATGTCTTATATTCTTAAGGAATAAAAACTGGAAAATGATTCCATAAATAACCCTCTGGTCTCGTCAGAGAAAATCAGACCAGGTGTGTTTGTGAACAATTAAAAGACAACTTGAACGGCAACCCTGAAGTTCTACGGGTGTGAATGTATTTTATGCCACCACACATACCACCAACCAAATCCATGTTTTCCTGCCTGGCAGGAGAGTTATTACACGGCTATAAAATGTGAAATACAGCTCTTTCATTCCAGCTAAATATTCTATTAAACCTCCATCAGTGGTGCAATTAAAACTGTGTCACCGTCGCGTTGCGGAAATGCCACCGGTAGCACGCTCAGCCTCGGAGCGAAGGACAGGGGGACAGGAGCCACAAAACAACAGGGGACAAGGAGAGAGGGAGGGAGGGAGAGAGCGAGGCAGGGGGAACACACTAAATAAAATTAATTATGCCAAAATGCGCTCCAGCGTCCATCAATCAAGAGGAAATAACGGCCATGTCAGCGCGCGCCCATATGATCTGCCTTTTTCTTTTTAATATCAGACAGACCGACAGCACCGCGCTGCAACCAACAGCAATTAATTGTCATTTCATTTCTCCCTCCATCCCTCCATCATGCGGGACATCATTCCGTCTGACATGCGGGACTGTCCCAGATGAAGGCTGATGTTTAGTCTAGAGCGCTCAGGGACGGTGATTTAGGGAGATTTATGGTTGTGCTCAAATTTAGAAAATCAACCGCAACAAGGTATGGCGGTGGTGTCTGACAACTTCTAGGCCTACATAGCCTTGTTTGAGACAGTGAAAATATTTACACATTTATTAGAAGTTTATTGATTTAGTAGAAAGCAGATTTGGAAATGATTGAAATGATTTTGTAGGAAATTATAAAACAAACAAAAAATGGCATAATAGGATATGATGAATGAATTAATATTAGTGAATAAATTCCTAAACGCTGCACTCTCAAATGTCTCCTCACAAAAGCTCACCTTAAAAGTTTAAAATGAGTAGGCTATTTGTTCTTGTGCATGGGACGCGTCCGACTATTCTGTTGATTTGGGCTACAGCACCCGTTTGCCACATTTTCAACACATGTATAACTTTTTATAATTTGTGGATAACATTTTTATTCATATTCCCAATAGGTCTACATTTAATATGCGTCAGTTGCTAAATACAGATTTTCATAAATAAATATAATAAAGATTGTGAGAATGTTTGTCTATCCTTTGTCTTTGGAGTTATAGGCTACAATTATTCCTACCTATAAACAAAATGAAGAAGTTATGCTAATAACGCTAATAACGGAATCTTTTCTGCTTTTCATGCATTTGGCTTTTATATCTGATGTCAAATTATTCCGACTGTCGGTATAGCCGATTCTGATAAATAGATTATGCATGATTAATAACTGATAATTATCAACGTGCTAAATTATTCCAATGCACTTCATGCCAACTTTGATTTTGAAGCACAATTTCACGTAGGCCTATCACTAGCAGTAGGCCTATCACTAGCAGTAGGCCTATCACTAGCAGTAGGCCTATAACCTATTGTTTGATAAACGGAACCAATAACAATAACCTGCTGTTTCAGTAGCCTTCTATTACATTTGATCCAATTGTGATTAAAATAAGAGGGACACAATCATAAAGACCGTGAGACCAACTGTCCATAGGCTACCATCCAAGTCAGGAAATTACAAGACCAAAAGCTGCAGACAAAACAGTTTAAAAGAGGACTGGTAAACTATTTGATTTAAAAGTTTGACCGTGAAAACTAAATATTTTAGCAAATATTTACATTTAGGCCTATTCGTCTTATTGTGTAAATTACATCTAAAATAACCAAAAGGCCTAATATTAGGCTAAATGCAGGCCCTTAATAACGTGTTTAATTCAAATTCACGATCCGAGATCGATTAAGGCCTCATTCGGTGTGTGGTGAACGGGCATTCAATGATCAGAAGGAATTCAAAACGATGGCCGAATGGGTGTGTAAAATGAACACCCGTTATTGGAGGGGCGTTTATAATCAGTTATTTCCAATTGACTCTTTTAGCGTTCGGGCGGCTGAGCACCTCCGTGCATTTGTTACTTTCAGTCAAATTCACTCCGGATATCTTTGCATCTTTGTCTGAAAAGTTTTTGTTGTTTAATGAGCGAGAGTTTGTGAACCTGACACCTTCCATAAGCCGCGAGGCAGCACGCTGCCGCTGCCCCTCCAGTCTACAACTCTTAGGCTATTTCATACCTAAAGTAAAGAAATAAAAAGCAATTCACTAATAAAGTATATGGATTTCATATTAAAACTGCAATATGTTATTTTGATAGCACGTGTTTATCTAGGGGAGAGGCCGCGAGAAAATCGCTCGTGGGTCCTTGCCATTTTCAACGAACTTTTTCTATTGTAGATCATGAAAAACGGCTTCATAGTGTATGGTCTGAAATGTGGCTGATCTACCGTTTCATGTGTAGACAATAGTGGATGCCAGCCTTGCTGAAACTCACATTAGACAATAATAGCCTAGTCACTAACCGAACTTAATCGATATTTGGTTGTTATTGGTTTATAAGACTTATGTTGAAAACAATGACAGCCGTAAACAAGTCCAATTGTTGCAGTGTTCTGACTCAATACACGCGCGCACACTTTCACTATTGGAGAAACACACGCACAGATAAAGTGAGAGAGAGAGAGAGAGAGAGAGAGAGAGAGAGGAGAAGAGAGGAAAAGTAGACGGAAGAAGTATATGTAGATAAGTGTATCAACCTGTTCTTGAATTCTGAAGAAGTCAACTTTCACACCAGTGGTTGGACCATGTGGACAGCCCCGTTTCAGCTCGGCGCAACACCACCCGGCGAGTCCACTCTCGGCGACAAAGACGCAAACCAAACAGAACTAAAACTGATCAATCTTGGGATCTAAGATTGGTATCGCAGAACCATTACGTTCAACTACAACCGTGTTCGTTATAATTAGTCCGTCCTTGCTTCCTTTCTTTCCCTTTTGTTGTGCGTCCTCTCTCTCTCTCTCGGAGTGGGCACTGTAGTGAAGTCAGAACAATACTAGACTAGCTAGTTTCACTAACTCACACACAGGCTGCATGCGCAGCCCTCCGGGAAGTTGATGGAGAGAAAGCACGGAGCTGTTCGTGGCCTCCCCTTACTCTGTTTTGATCCTGCTATCTCGCTGTTATTCAGATCCTAACCCCTCCACAAGTCCCAATGACGATACTCGATTCAGTTTTTGGCATCCCGTCTGTCGCTCGCTCGTTCGCTGGTAAATCAGTGATGAATTACTCGGGTTGTGTGTTGGTTGAGGATATGTTGGGGGACAGTTTGCTTTCTACCGTAATGCCTCTAAAATAGGTGCGCGTTCACATCTCGCCTCTCGCCGTGACTCACTAGTGGCGGAGCATAATAAGAAGACACTGCACAGCCAGTGCGAGGTGCCAGACTGCCATGTGTAAGTGCGTGTGCGCGTGCGAGCGTGTGTGCGTGTGAGCGCCTGGTGAAGGCACTGATCTTTTGACCTCTGCATCGCGGCTGAGTTTGTCTATTGTGGAGCCAAGCAGCAACAGATGTTCCTCTATACAGAGAGAGACCTTGGAAACTGTTAACAACAAAGTATTCTCTAAACAACAAGCCATTATTTTATTTTATTTGTATGGTAGGAAGATATTTTGATAGAGTTACATAAGATTAATGAGCTATTGAATATTTGTAAGCCAAGTTCCACTTGACTCCTCCTGAACTATTTCCTAGTTTAGTGCTTTCATTTGCTATTTGACATAATCTGGGTCAAGAAAAAATGTCAGGAAGACTAACTCAGGAGCTGTTTAAAGAGTGACTGCCCCTAAAAACCAACACATCTCTTTGAAAACGGTCTATGTGGTATTCATATGAGTCCGAAAAAAATGTATTCTAGTGTCACAATCGACTACAAAGTGTAAATAGAACATTTTTGGTCATAAAGTCAGTCTCGTCAAAATTCAGAGTTTGGAACCTGAGTGCGCCAATGGGTAAATGAAGGTTGGGTTTGGACTACAATTATGTCAACAATTCATGCCCCCTTTTGCCTATTAAAACTTCTTATGGCTATGATATGACAACAGCCAGTGAAAGTGAAGGGCGCCAAATTCAAACTACAGAAACCTCATAATAAAAATTCCTCAAACATACATGTATTTTATACCATTTTAAAGGTAATCTTGTTGTTAATCCCACCAAAGTGTCCGATTTCAAATAGGCTTTACAGCGAAAGCACCACAAACGATTATGTTAGGTCACCGCAAAATCACAGACAAACACAGTAATTTTTCCAGCCCAAGACAGGAGTCACAAAAAGCAGAAATAGAGATAAAATTAATCACTAACCTTTGATGATCTTCATCAGATGACACTCATAGAACTTCATGTTACACAATACATATATGTTTTGTTCGATTAAGTTCATATTTATATCCAAAAACCTCAGTTTACATTGGCGCCATGTTCAGAAATGCCTCCAAAATATCCGGAGAAATTGCAGAGCCACGTCAAATAACATAAATACTCATCATAAACTTTGATGAAAGATACATGTTGTACATAGAATTAAAGATAAACTTGTTCTTAATGCAAGATTTGTCAGATTTGTCAGATTTCAAAAAGCTTTACGGCAAAAGCACAATATTCAATAATCTGAGAACAGGGTTCAGGCACAAAAGGAAGCCATGCAGTTACCTGCCAAATTGTGCAGTCAACAAAACTCCTAAAAAGGATTATAAATCTTCACTTACCTTTGCTGATCTTCGTCAGAATGCACTCCCAGGACTCCCACTTCCACAAGCAATGTTTGTTTTGTTCGGTAATGTCCATCATTTTTGTCCAAATAGCTATTTTTGTTAGCGTGTTTGGTAAACAAATCCAAAGTCAGGAACCGCGTTCACTAAAAGCAGACAAAATGTCAAAAAGTTCCGTAACAGTCAGTAGAAACATGTCAAACGATGTATTGAATCAATCTTTAGAATCTTTTTAACATTAATCTTCAATAAAGTTCCAACCGGAGAATTACATTGACTTCAGATGTTCGATGGAACAGAGCTCCCTCTCATGTGAACGCGCATGGTCAGAGCATGGCCAGGTCATGGTAGATATGACTATTTCCTGTCTCCTTCGGCCCCATTTCACAGTAGAGGCATCAGACAAGGTTCTACAGACTGTTGACATCTAGTGGAAGCCGTAGGAAGTGCAAACTCATCCATATCCCACTGTGTGTTCAATAGGGGCTTTGTTGAAAATCGACCAACCCCAGAATTCCCACTTCCTGTTTGGATTTTTTCTCAGGTTTTTGCCTGCCATATGAATTCTGTTATACTCACAGACATCATTTAAACAGTTTTAGAAACTTCAGAGTGTTTTCTATCCAATACGAATATAAATATGTATATATTAGCAACTGGGACTGAGGAGCAGGCAGTTTACTATGGGCACCTCTGTGCACCTTTCATCCAAGCTACTCAATACTGCCCCTGCAGCCATAAGAAGTTGTAAATAGAACATTTTTGGTCATAAAGTCAGTCTCGTCAAAATTCAGAGTTTGGAACCTGAGTGCGTCAATGGGTAAATGAAGGTTGGGTTTGGACTACAATTATTCCCCCTTTTGCCTATTAACTGGAGTTTTCTGGGAAAAGACTAGGCGATTTGCTTTGCATGGGTGGGTGGAGACCTCTCCTTAGGAGGACCAATGGAATGGTCGAAAATGAGCAAACCACACACACCCGGGGCACCGGGTCGCGCAAAACGAACTCGCCCACTGAAACGTCTTCCCCAGACAAGACCTGTGGTTAGTACTTGCCCTGGCTCGGGAAATAGCTACCAGTGAAAATAGGCTTCCATGAAGTTGTTCAACAATCTTGGGCAGATGGCTAGGATATGGATAACATCCGACTAGTTCTGTTTATAGCTAACTAGGGCTCCCGAGTAGAGCAGCGGTCTATGGCACTGCATCTCAATGCTAGAGGTGTCACTACAGACCCAGGCTGTATCCCAATCGACCGTGATTGGGAGACCCATAGGGTGGCACACAATTGACCCAGTGTCGTCTGGGTTTAGGTTAGGCCGGGATAGGCCGTCATTGTAAATAAACATTTGTTCTTAACTGACTAGACTAGTTAAATAAAAAAAATAAAAAAAATTCAAAGCTGGCTACATGTCATTATTTGATAGGCTATGCCGCTATGATACTGTGATGTAACCAGCTAAATACAATTGAATTCTGAAGTTTACATACACCTTAGCCAAATACATTTAAACTCAGTTTTCACAATTCCTGACGTTTAATCCTATTAAAAATACCCTGTTTTAGGTCAGTTAGTGACCATATGCCCTGTGCATCCCGCAAAGGCGGAGGTGTTGCTAACATTTACGATAGCAAATTTCAATTTACAAAAAAAAAAAACGACAAACGACAGTCTTTTGAGCTTCTAGTCATGAAATCTATGCAGCCTACTCATTAACTTTTTATAGCTACTGTTTACAGGCCTCCTGGGCCATATACAGCGTTCCTCACTGAGTTCCCTGAATTCCTATCGGACCTTGTAGTCATAGCAGATAATATTCACATTTTTGGTGATTTTAATATTCACATGGAAAAGTCCACAGACCCACTCCAAAAAGCTTTCGGAGCCATCATCGACTCAGTGGGTTTTGTCCAACATGTCTCAGGACCTACTCACGATCACAGTCATACTCTGGACCTAGTTTTGTCCCATGGAATAAATGTTGTGGATCTTAATGTTTTTCCTCATAATCCTGGACTATCGGACCACCATTTTATTACGTTTGCAATCGCAACAAATAATCTGCTCAGACCCCAACCAAGGAGCATCAAAAGTCGTGCTATAAATTCTCAGACAACCCAAAGATTCCTTGATGCCATTCCAGACTCCCTCTGCCTACCCAAGGACGTCAGAGGACAAAAATCAGTTAACCACCTAACTGAGGAACTCAATTTAACCTTGCGCAATACCCTAGATGCAGTTGCACCCCTAAAATCTAAAATCATTTGTCATAAGAAACTAGCTCCCTGGTATACAGAAAATATCTGAGCTCTGAAGCAAGCATCCAGAAAATTGTGACGGAAATGGCGCCACACCAAACTGGAAGTCTTCCGACTAGTTTGGAAAGACAGTACCGTGCAGTATCGAAGAGCCCTCACTGCTGCTTGATCATCCTATTTTTCCAATTTAATTGAGGAAAATAAGAACAATCCGACATTTATTTTTGATACTGTCGCAACAAAAAGCATCACTCCCCAAGAGAGGATGGCTTTCACTTCAGCAGTAATAAATTAATGAACTTCTTTGAGGAAAAGATCATGATCATTAGAAAGGAAATTATGGACTCCTCTTTAAATCTGCGTATTCCTCCAAAGCTCAGTTGTCCTGAGTCTGCACAACTCTGCCAGGACCTAGGATCAAGAGAGACACTCCAGTGTTTTAGTACTATATCTCTTGACACAATGATGAAAATAATCATGGCTTCTAAACCTTCAAGCTGCATACTGGACCCTTTTCCAACTAAACTACTGAAAGAGCTGCTTCCTGTGCTTGGCCCTCCTATGTTGAACATAATAAATGGCTCTCTATCCACCGGATGTGTACCAAACTCACTAAAAGTGGCAGTAATAAAGCCTCTCTTGAAAAAGCCAAACCTTGACCCAGAAAATATAAAAAACTATCGGCCTATATCGAATCTTCCAATCCTCTCAATTTTTTGGGAAAAAGCTGTTGCGCAGCAACTCACTGCCTTCCTGAAGACAAACAATGTATATGAAATGCTTCAGTCTGGTTTTAGACCCCATCATAGTACTGAGACTGCACTTGTGATGGTGGTTAATTACCTTTTAATGCTGTCAGACCGAGGCTCTGCCTCTGTCCTCGTGCTTCTAGACCTTAGTGCTGCTTTTGATACCATCGATCACCACATTCTTTTGGAGAGACTGGAAACCTAAATTGGTCTACACGGACAAGTTCTGGCCTGGTTTAGATCTTATCTGTCGGAAAGATATCAGTTTGTCTCTGTGAATGGTTTGTCCTCTGACAAATCAACTGTAAATTTCGGTGTTCCTCAAGGTTCCGTTTTAGGACCACTATTGTTTCCACTATATATTTTACCTCTTGGGGATGTCATTCGAAAACATCATGTTAACTTTCACTGCTATGCGGGTGACACACAGCTGTACATTTCAATGAAACATGGTGAAGCCCCAAAATTGCCCTTGCTAGAAGCCTGTGTTTCAGATATAAGGAAGTGGATGGCTGCAAATGTTCTACTTTTAAACTCGGACAAAACAGAGATGCTTGTTCTAAATCCCAAGAAAGAAAGAGATATTCTGTTGAATCTGACAATTAATCTTGATGGTTGTACAGTCGTCTCAAATAAAACTGTGAAGGACCACGGCGTTACTCTGGACCCTGATCTCTCTTTTGACGAACATATCAATACTGTTTCAAGGACAGCTTTTTTCCATCTACGTAACATTGTAAAAATCAGAACATTTCTGTCCATAAATGATGCAGAAAAATGTATCCATGCTTTTCTTACTTCTAGGTTAGACTACTGCAATGCTCTACTTTCCGGCTACCCGGATAAAGCACAAAATAAACTTCAGTTTGTGCTAAATACGGCTGCTAGAATCATGACCAGAACCAAAAAATGTGATCATATTACTCCAGTGCTAGCCTCCCTACACTGGCTTCCTGTTAAGGCAAGGGCTGATTTCAAGGTTTTACTGCTAACCTACAAAGCATTACATGTGCTTGCTCCTATCTATCTTTCCGATTTGGTCCTGCCGTACATACCTACACGTACGCTACGGTCACAAGACGCAGGCCTCCTAATTGTCCCTAGAATTCCGAAGCAAATAGCTGGAGGCAGGGCTTTCTCCTATAGAGCTCCATTTTTATGGAATGGTCTGCCTACCCATGTGAGAGACGCAGACTCGGTCTCAAACTTTAAGTCTTTCCTGAAGACTCATCTCTTCAGTAGGTCATATGATTAGGTGTAGTCTGGCCCAGGAGTGTGAAGGTGAACGGAAAGGCTCTGGAGCAACGAACCTCCATTGCTGTCTCTGCCTGGCCGGTTCCCCTCTCTCCACTGGGATTCTCTGCTTCTAACCCTATTACAGGGGCTGAGTCACTGGCTTATTGGTGCTCTTCCATGCCGTCCCTAGGAGGGGTGCGTCACTTGAGTGGGTTGAGTCACTGACGTGATCTTCCTGTCTGGGTTGGTGCCCCCTTGCGTTGTGCCGTGGCGGAGATCTTTGTGGGCTATACTCAGCCTTTTTTCAGGATGGTAAGTTGGAGGTTGAAGATATCCCTCTAGTGGTGTGGGGGCTGTGCTTTGGCAAAGTGGATGGGGTTATATCCTACCTGTTTGGCCCTGTCCGGGGGTATCATCGGATGGGGCCACAGTGTCTCCTGACCCCTCCTGTCTCAGCCTCCAGTATTATGCTGCAGTAGTTTATGTGTCGGTGGGCTAGGGTCAGTCTGTTTTTTTCTGGAGTACTTCTCCTGTCTTACCCGGTGTCCTGTGTGAATTTAAGTATGCTCTCTCTAATTCTCTCTTTCGTTCTTTCTTTCTTTCTCTCTTTCTTTCTTTCTCTCTCTCGGAGGACCTGAGCCCTAGAACCATGCCTCAGGACTACCTAGCATGATGACTCCTTGCTGTCCCCAGCCCAAAGGGCCGTGCTGCTGCTCCAGTTTCAACTGTTCTGCCTGCGGCTATGTAACCCTGACCTGTTCACTGGACGTGCTACCTGTCCCAGACCTGCTGTTTTCAACTCTCTAGAGACAGCAGGAGTGGTAGAGATACTCTTAATGATCGGCTATAAAAAGCCAACTGACATTTACTCCTGAGGTGCTGACTTGTTGCACCCTTGAAAACTACTGTGATTATTATTGTTTGAACATGCTGGTCATTTATGAACATTTGAACATCTTGGCCATGTTCTGTTATAATCTCCACCCGGCACAGCCAGAAGAGGACTGGCCACCCCTCATAGCCTGGTTCCTCTCTAGGTTTCTTCCTAGGTTTTGGCCTTTCTAGTGAGTTTTTCCTAGCCACCGTGCTTCTACACCTGCATTGTTTGCTGTTTGGGGTTTTAGGCTGGGTTTCTGTACAGCACTTTGAGATATCAGCTGATGTACGAAGGGCTTTATAAATAAATTTGATTTGAGATAGGATCACCATTTTATTTTAAGAATGTGAAATGTCAGAATAAAATAATAGTAGAGAGAATGATTTATTTCAGCTTGTATTTCTTTCATCACATTCCCAGTGGGTCAGAAGTTTACATACACTCAATTAGTTTTTGGTAGCATTGCCTTTAAGCCATTTTGTCACAACTTTGGAAGTGTGCTTGGGGTCATTATCCATTTGGAAGACTCATTTGCAACCAAGCTTTAACTTCCTGACTGATGTCTTGAGATGTTGCTTCAATATATCCACATAATTGTTCTGCCTCATGATGCCATCTATTTTGTGAAGTGCACCAGTCCCTCCTGCAGCAAAGCACCCCCACAACAAGATGCTGCCACCTCGTGCTTCAAGGTTGGGATGGTGTTCTTCGGCTAGCAAGTCTCCCCCTTTTTCCTCCAAACATAACGAGGGTCATTATGGCCAAACAGTTCTATTTTTGTTTCATCAGACCAGAGGACATTTCTCCAAAAAGCACGATCTTTGTCCCCATGCGCAGTTGCAAACCGTAGTCTGGCTTTTTTATGGCGGTATTGGAGCAGTGGCTTCTTCCTTGCTGAGCAGCCTTTCAGGTTATGTCGATATAGGACTCGTTTTACTGTGGATATAGATACTTTGTACCTGTTTCCTCCAGCATCCTCACAAGGTCCTTTGCTGTTTAACTGGGATTTATTTGTACTTTTTGCAACAAAGTATGTTCCTCTCTAGGAGAAGGAACGCGTCTCCTTCCTGAGCATTATGATGGCTGTGTGGTCCCATGGTGTTAACTTCTTGCGACTACAGGGGGTGCTGTTTTCTCATTAGCATAATTGCATTACAGATTAAACGGCTTCCTACTAAATTCTTGCTCGTACAATATGCATATTATTACTATTATTGGATAGAAAACACTCTCTAGTTTCTATAGGCGTTGGAATATTGTCTCTGAGTGGAACAGAACTCATTCTACAGCAATTTCCCTGACATGGAGTCAGATTTCACACATTTTGGCCCCTGATCTGGAGTCAGTTTAAAGGCCACTGTGAACGCTATCAGGATACGGACACTGCTTATGTCTTCCCCTGGATGCCTTTACGTGATGACGATTTGAATGGTATCGATTGCGCAATCACAGCCCCTATAAAACAAAAACACGTGTAGGTAGGAACTCTTTTCCAGATGCGTCGGGCGCGCGGTGGACACCGACCCTGCTCTTTTTCCAAGCATCAGTGTAGCCAGTTACATTTCTCCGGTCATGTTTCTACTCGTTATAGGAGTTAAAAACATCATAAGGTAGTTAATTTAAACCGTTTTATAGCAATTTATATCCGTTTAGTGCGATTTTGGGACATTTATTTCTGAGACACTGTGAATCTCTGGGCACGGTTCCAGTTCATGCCGAACGCAATGGGCATTTCTACATGGCAAGAGGACAGCTTTCGACCAAAAGACGATTAGACCCAAGAAAGGATTCTTTGTCCAAGATTCTGATGGAAGAACAGCTCAAAGTAGGAACAATTTATTATGATAAATCGTGTTTCTGTCGAGAAATGTTAATCGCTTATGACGCCATTTTGTTTGACGTAGCTTCGCTTGGCGCAAACTGTATTGAAAAGTAAGGATAATTTAAAAAATGTAAATCAGCGATTGTATTAAGAATTAAATTGTCTATCAATCGCTGTCCACCCTATATTTTTTAGTCACGTTTATGAGTATTTATGTATACGACTAGATCACTGTCTAATATGGCGCACGAAATTGTCTGACCAGCTGGGCAACTTTTGTCATTGTCTAACCATGATTTTGGTGGCTAAATATGCACATTTTCGAACAAACTGTATATGTATGTTGTAATGTGATGTTACAGGAGTGTCATCTGAAGAATTCTGAGAAGGTTAGTGAAAAAATTAATATATTTTGGCGATGTTTACGTTATCGCTCTCTTTGGCTAGAATCAATGCTCTGGTAACGTTTGCATATGTGGTATGCTAATATAACGATTTATTGTGTTTTCGCCGTAAGACACTTAGAAAATCTGAAATATCGTGTGTATTCACAGGATCTGTGTCTTTCGATTAGTGTATGCTGTGTATTTTTACGAAATGTTTGATGATTAGTAATTAGGTAAACACGTTGCTCTATGTATTTATTCTAGTCCATTTGTGACGGTGGGTGCAATTGTAAACTATGATATCTACCTGAAATATGCACATTTTTCTAACAAAACCTATCCTATACCATAAATATGTTATCAGACTGTCATCTGATGAGGTTTTTTCTTGGTTAGTGGCTATCAATATCTTAGTTTAGCCGAATTGGGGATAGCACCTGATGGAGTAAGAAACTGATGGAGTTAGAAAAGTGGTGTCTTTTGCTAACGTGGTTAGCTAATAGATTTACATATTTTGTCTTCCCTGTAAAACATTTAAAAAATCTGAAATGGTGGCTTTATTCACAAGATCTGTATCTTTCATTAGGTGTCTTGGACTTGTGATTTAATGATATTTAGATGCTACTATTTAATTGTGACGCTATGCTAGGCTATGCTACTCAGTGTGGGGGGGGGGTGGGGGGTGATCCCGGACCCAGGGTAGATACTCGTGAAAGGTTAACCTCCTCTATCCACATATATTAACCTCCTCTATCCACATATATTAACCTCCTCTATCCAAATATATTAGCCTCCTCTATCCACATATATTAACCTCCTCTATCTACATATATTAACCTCCTATATCCACATATATTAACCTCCTATATCCACATATACTAACCTCCTCTATCCACATATACTAACCTCCTCTATCCACATATATTAACCTCCTCTATCCACATATATTAACCTCCTCTATCCACATATATTAACCTCCTCTATCCACATATACTAACCTTCTCTATCCACTATCCTATGACCCTCCTGCATGACAATGCCACCAGCCATACTGCTTGTTCTGTGCATGATTTCCTGCAAGACAGGAATGTCAGTGTTCTGCCATGGCCAGCGAAGAGCCCAGATCTCAATCCCATTGAGCACATCTGGGACCTGTTGGATCGGAGGGTGAGTGCTAGGGCCATTCCCCCAAGAAATGTCCGGGAACTTGCAGGTGCCTTGGTGGAATAGTGGGATAACATCTCACAGCAAGAACTGGCAAATCTGGTGCAGTCCATGAGGAGGAGATGCACTGCAGTACTTAATGCAGCTGGTGGCCACACCAGATACTGACTGTTACTTTTGATTATGACCCCCCTTTGTTCAAGAACACATTATTCTATTTCTGTTAGTCACAAACTTGTTCAGTTTATGTCTCAGTTGTTGAATCTTGTGTTCATACAAATATCTACACATGTTAAGTTTGCTGAAAATAAACGCAGGTGACAGTGTGAGGACGTTTCTTTTTATGCTGAGTTTCTAACTATGTGAAAAATATCACACTTGCCTTTTATCTTTTATTGTCATTAAAAGACAATTAAAAGTCATAGATGTGTCTTGTATAATTTTAGTACAAGGTCTTTCCCAATTCAGAAATCAGTTTTGACCCTCACTAACTTCTACAGATGCACCACTGAGAGCATGCTGTCGGGCTGCATCACCACCTGGTATGGCAACTGCTCCGCCCTCAAACGCATGGCTCTCCAAAGGGTGGTACAGGCAGCCCAGTGCATCACAGGGAGGATCCTGCCTGCGCTCTAGAACGTCTACAGCACCCGGTTTCAAAGGTAGGCCAACATGATCATTAAGGACTTCAGCTACCCGAGCCACGGACTGTTCACTCAGCTTTTATTAGCAGGCCATCAGACTGTTGAACAGCCATCACTAGCCATCTACCAGATGATGCACACTCACACACATAAAACACACACACAAGCTATCACACACACACCCCATACTCACAAACAAACACACACATAAAACACACACACAAGCTATCACACACACACCTCATACTCACAAACACACACACACACACACACACACACACACACACACACAACACACACACACACACACACACACACACACACACACACACACACACACACACACACACACACACACACACACACACACACACACACACACACACACACACACACACACACACAAGCTATCACACACACACCCCATACTCACAAACAAACACACACATAAAACACACACACAAGCTATCACACACACACCTCATACTCACAAACAAACACACACATAAAACACACACACAAGCTATCACACACACACCTCATACTCACAAACAAACACACACACACACACACACACGCACGCACGCACGCACGCACGCACGCACGCACTCACACACTCAGCCAACGCTGTTTTCCCATACTATAGAGATATTGACCAACTGGTCACTTCCCATTTCACACTCTGTATTTAAATACTGTATCGTGTGTACACCACACATTTATTTATACACTGGATTCTTAACATAGCTTACTCTAATATACTGTATCTACTGCTGTACAAATCATTCTTAGCTGATCTTGTTTAAATTCTCCCAGTGTACATATACTGTAGATTGCATTTGATTACTAGCTGCTGTCAGTTTAGCTAAACACAAGGTCATCGCAGAAGGTAATCTACTGGCCTCTTCCTCTCTACTTTAGCCTAACTGAATTAGCTAACCATCTTGAGATGGCAAGTCAGTCAGGAGGGGAGAAGTCCTTAACTTAAAACTTTTTTCCCCATACGGAAAAATTATATTTTGACGTATATTTCAACACCAAATATCTACATAGAAATTACAGATATCTAAATATATGTTTAAGCCTTATATGTACAGACAGTATATTTAAATATGCAGTACCAGTCATAAGTTTGTACACACCTACTCATTCAAGGGTTTTTGTTAAATTTGACTATTTTCTGTATTGTAAAATAATAGTGAAGACATCAACACTTTGAAATAACACATATGGAATCATGTAGTAACCAAAAAAGTGTTAAAAAAATCGAAATATTCTTCAAAGTAGCCACCCTTTGCCTTGATGACAGTTTTGCACACTCTTTGCATTCTCTCAACCAGCTTCACCTGAAATGCTTTTCCAACAGTCTTGAAGGAGTTCCCACATATGCTGAGCACTTGTTGGCTGCTTTTCCTTCACTATGCGGTCCAACTCATCCCAAACCATCTCAGTTGGGTTGAGGTTGGTTGATTGTGGAGGCCAGGTCATCCAGAAATCTCACATTTGAACTCATCAGATCAAAGGACAGATTTCCACCGGTGTAATGTCCATTGCTTGTCTTTCTTGGCCCAAGCAAGTCTCTTCTTATTATTGGTGCCCTTTAGTAATGGTTTCTTGACAGCAATTCGACCATGAATGCCTGATTCACGCAGTCTCCTCTGAACAGTTGATGTTGAGATGTTTCTCTTACTTGAACTCTGTGAAGCATTTATTTGGGCTGCAATTTCTGAGGTGCGGTTAACTCCAATGAAGTTATCCTCTGCAGCAGAGGAAACTCTGGGTATTCCTTTCCTGTGGCGGTCCTCATGAGAGCCAGTTTCATCAGAGCGCTTGATGGTTTTTGTGACTGCACTTGAAGAAATGTTCAAAGTTCTTGACATTTTCCAGATTGACTGACCTTCATGTCTTAAAGTAATGATGGACTGTCATTTCTCTTTGGTTATTTGAGCTGTTCTTGCCATAATATGGACTTAGTCTTTTACCAAATAGGGCTATCTTTTGTATACCACCCCTACGTTCTCACAACACAAATGATTGGCTCAAAAGCATTAAGAAGGAAAGAAATTCCACAAATTAACTTTTAACATGGCACACCTGTTAATTGAAATGCATTCCAGGTGACTACCTCATGAAGCTGGTTGAGAGCATGCCAAGAGTGTGCAGAGCTGTCATCAAGGCAAAGGGTGGATACTTTGATGAATCTCAAATATAACATATATTTTGATTTGATTAACACTTTCTTGGTTACTACATGATTCCATGTGTGTTATTTCATAGTTTGGATGTTTTCACAATTATTCTACAAAGTAGAAAATAGTAAAAATAAAGAAAAACAGTTGAATGAGTAGGTGTGTCCAAACTTTTGACTGGTACTGTATATTCACGTTCATGTGTCTTTTCGAAAAATAAAAGCTGATGTATTGTTTATTATGTTTCGTAAGTGGCAGGTAGGCTATACACAAATAGCTGCAGAATTTATGTTAAACTACAACTCAATGATCAAGCTTTTGCATGCAGAACGTCACTTTGGGAACCTAATACTGACGTACAAGAGGTCAATAGAGACTCAACATTATTATCGGGGTAGAGAAGGTTATGAGGTGTGAGTGTATTTGATTGATTTATATATCTGATAATTACAATTCAAAATATGTTTAAATACACTGAGTTTAACAAACATTAGGAACACCTTCCTAATATTGAGTTTTTGCACTCAGAACAGCCTCAATTCGTCAGGGCATGGACTATACAAGGTGTTGAAAGCGTTCCACAGGGATGCTGGCCCATGTTGACTCCAACGCTTCCCACAGTTGTGTCAAGTTGGCTGGATGTCCTTAATGTTTTTAATGTTTTGTATACTCAGTGTATATTTATATTGTACAATTATAATACACATTTTCTGTATGGTTTTATAGCAAAGTTACCTTAGCTTACCTTGCTGTCACTACACTAACGTTACTGCTCTTGTTGTTGTTATTGAATGGCAAAGAAGCAATAAGTTATAAGAAGAGCTTAGAATCATTTCTGTCTCGCTATAAACCTGATTGTGCTTTCACTCTAAGCTTTTAACATGAGAGAATGCTGGCAGTCCGTCAGGCGCCCCCTTGACAATGGGCCACGACTGCCCTAAATCATAACGCCTTCATTAGCTAGATCAATAACGCCAAAGAGGTGGTTGGGGGGGGGGGCTGAAGTGATCAGTACAGTGGCCTTATTCTCACAGACCGACTACACCTCACAGAACCCCCCCCCCAACACACACACCATACACACCCTGCCCCATCTCCCTAACACAGACATACACACACACACACACACACACACACACACACACACACACACACACACACACACACACACACACACACACACACGCGCGCGCGCGCGCGCACGCACACACACACACGCACGCACGCACGCACGCACGCACGCTCACGCACGCACGCACAGACACACACTAAGAAGTTCTGCCAAAAACACTTTGTTCTGTTCACAGCTATAAATTTGCTGTGGATTGATCAGTTCTAATTGGAGTGACTGAATGGTAATGACAGATACATTTTTCACTGTGTCAGACTATGAGTTGATGAAGGTGTTAAGTAGCCTGGGTACCTGCTTGTTCCTACACTCAATAACCTTGTACTGTGGCTAGCCTGAGTATCTGATTTCCTACACTCAATAACCTTACACTATGGCTAACTTGGGTACCTGTATTCATACATGACTCCAACACCTTCATTAAGTTTGCCCGACGACACAACAGTGGTAGGCCTGATTACTTACAACGATGAGACAGCCTATAGGGAGGAGGTCAGAGACCTGGCAATGTGGTGCCAGGATAACAACCTCTCTCTCAACACGATCAAGACAAAGGAGATGATTGTGGACTACAGATAAAGGAGGACTGAGCACGTCCCCATTCTCATCTACGGGGCTGTAGTGGAGCAGGTTGAGAGCTTCAAGTTCCTTGGTGTCCACATCACCAACAAACTATTATGGTCCAAACTCACCAAGACAGCCGTGAAAAGGGCACAACAAAACCTATTCCCCTTAAGGAGACTGAAAAGATTTGGCATGGGTCCTCAGATCCTCAAGAAGTCCTACAGCTGCCCCATCGAGAGCATCCTGACTGGTTGCATCACCGCATGGTATGGCAACTGCTCAGCCTCCGACCGCAAGGCACTACAGAGGGTAGTGCGTACGGCCCAGTACATCACTGGAGCCAAGCTTCCTGCAATCCAGGACCTCTATATGTCAGAGGAAGGCTCTAAAAATTGCCAAAGACTCCAGCCACCCCAGTCATAGACTGTTCTCTGTGCTACCGCCCGGCAAGCGGTTCTGGAGCGCCAAGTCTAGGTCCACAAAGCTTCTTAACAGCTTCTACCCCCAAGCCATAAGACTCTTGAACAGTTAATCAAATGGCTACCCGGACTATTTGCATTGTCCCCACCCCACCCCCCATTTTTACACTGCTGCTACTCTCTGTTTATTATCCTTGCATAGTCACTTTACCTCTACCTACATGTCCGTACATATTACCACAAATACCTCGGGTAACCGGTGCCCACGCACATTGACTCTGTACCGGAACACCCTGTATATTGCCTTGCCAATGTTATTTTACTGTTGCCCCTTAATTATTTGTTATTTTTATATTTTTCTTATTTACATTTTTATTTTATTTAATTATTTTTAATTCAGTTTATTTTAGTATTTCTTAACACTTTTTCTTATAACTGCATTGTTAGTTAAGGGATTGTAAGTAAGCATTTCACTGTAAGGTCTACACCTGTTGTATTCGGCGCAAGTGAAAAATGCAATTTGATTCAATTTGATTAACTTTACTCTATAGCTAGCCAGGGTACCTGACTGTTCCTACATTCAATAACCTAACCTGGGTACCTGAGTTCCTACACTCAATAACTTTACACTATAGCTAGCCAGGGTACCAGACTGTTCCTACACTCAATAACCTAACCTGGGTACCTGAGTTCCTACACTCAATAACCTAACCTGGGTACCTGAGTTCCTACACTCAATAACTTTACACTATAGCTAACCAGGGTACCTGACTGTTCCTACACTCAATACCCTAACCAGGGTACCTGACTGTTCCTACACTCAATAACTTTACACTATAGCTAACCTGGGCACCTGACTGTTCCTACACTCAATAACTTTACACTATAGCTAACCTGGGCACCTGACTGTTCCTACATTCAATAACCTAACTTGGGTACCTGAGGTCCTACAGGTACCCTGGTTAGCTATAGTGTAAAGTTATTGACCTTACACTTTGGCTGTGAAAACTAGTGTGTTGATTGTGGTGACACGAGCAGTTCATATTGGATGAAGAGTTGGTTCAAGCATAAAGGAGTAACATATTGAGGATGGTACAACTCCTCCAGGTGTAGGAAAGTGTTCAGTAGTTATTTTGTACAGTAACTAGGTATTGTAATGCATGTACAAATTCCAATATGTGACTCATTTCAGGAAACTAGGCGCATGTCACGCGTCACTACTTCACAGGAGAGGCATTTGAATGTAATGTTTTATTCAAAATGCATTTTTTGGCAGAAATGCTTTCTGGACAGAACTGTTTCATGTTGGTCTATTTTTGTTATTTTGTCTTAGTGTTCTGAGTTAAAATAAATATTAATATGGACACTTACCACGCTGCGTTTTGGTGCGATCTTGACTACTCTTCATCAGACGAAGAGGATCGTTACACATACTCACTGTTTAGCACATGGCTTCACATGTGGATCCTTAAATAGATGGGTGGGGCTACAGCTCTATAGGGTGTGAACAATGATGAATGGGTGTAGACAAATTAGAGTTCTCCAATAGGTGTACCAAAGCGTTCAAGGGCCATTTTCTCAGTTTATCAATTTTCAAAGCAGAATTACTTTCCCATTGTTCTTCAACTGTAGTGTATGATATACCATTTTCTAGATCTGAGTCTCTACTTTAATCCAATATAAAAAACACAATTTAAATGTTTTCTACATAAGACTGAATCGAACCAGTTGGTCACATATGCAATCACACCAGGTTATAAAAATGTGTAGGCCTACCTATAATTATAATCAACCTATAATTTGTGACATTTATTATGAAGTAGTTTTGAAAAGTGAGTCCCTGTTCTAAAAGGCATAATTTAAGAGTCATGTAAGACTAACACATGTAAGACTGTTTGTTTGTTAATTTACACTTTGCACCAGGGAAAAGATATACACAAAAACTGACACACAGGTCTAAAATTAGCCTCACGATTCATCTCAGGTGATGCATACAAAAGGCTGCTTGTTTACTGGTGACTGTGTGTGTGTGCATGCTCGCGGAGCACAGTGCCAATGTGATGTGTTTACTCTCTCTCTCTCTCTCTCTCTCTCTCTCTCTCTCTCTCTCTCTCTCTCTCTCTCTCTCTCTCTCTGGCAGAGCAGAGGAATGCAAAGAGAGTCCTGCCTCCCTGATGCAGATTGTTTGTGTGTGTTTATGTTTGTTTGTTATGTTGGTTGGCTGGTTGTTTGTTTCTGGGTTACATCAAGTCCTTGGAAACAGTCAAAGGAGTAAACAGACTGGGTAGACAGAAATGTCCTAGTAATCACCAGCAGGGCCAAGCCAGGACAAAGCAGGCCAACAAAGACTAGACCAGGCCAGGCTATAAACAATGACAGCTCATGTCTGGGGAAACGTAACCCTTGGAGCGTGTTTTTCGGAACCCTCTTGTAGCCTCCATTTTAGAGTGCTGTGGCACTGTAAAGGGGACCCGCTTTATAATATATTTATCTCATTTTATGAATGAATTGACAAAAACACTGTTGGGCACTTTCACTTCCACCCGTTTCCCACTCCCATTTAGTATCCGTCTCTGTGTTAATCACGGGTAATAATTATCGAAGTGGACAGGTAATTAAATTAAAGCATAATTGGCTACATGAGTTGGCTGTAGTACAACATTTCCCCTTATAATGAAAGAGAAAAATGGGAGCATTCACCCAGACTGTCAGAGCTGAAAACACCACGCTCCCTCCTTGACACCCTCAAACTGCCTTTGAAAGAGGAAAGAGAGAGTAAAGGAGAAAGTGAGTGTATTAAGTCGGTCCGTGTGTGTGTCGCAGTGGAGGTTCCTCAATGGAGGAAGTGGAAGACCATCCTTCTTAGTGAATTTCATAAAAACATTTAAGTTATCCTTTTTAGATAAAACTATACTAAATGTATTCACGTCACCAAATTATTTATTAAAACACAATGTTTTGCAATTAAGGTCTACAGTAGCCTCAACAGCACTCTGTAGAGTAGCAACACAGTGTAGCCGGAGGACAGCTAGCTACATTGACTTCAATACAAAACCTAGGAGGCTCATGGTTTTCACCCCCTTCCATAGACTCACACAGTAATTATGACAACGTCCGGAGGACATCCACCAACCTATCAGAACTCTTGCATTATGAACTGACATGTTGTCTACCCAATCAAAGGATCAGAGATTTAATCTAGTACTGAAAACATAACGTGTTGAGTAGATTCAAAGAGAGAGAAAGGCAACAGTTTAACAGTTTTTAACAAATACATTTTTTCTAAAATGAAAGAGAAGCAAGAGAGAGTTAGAAAGAGATTTTGTCATTTTTTTCACTTTCAGTTTCACTTACTTAGCTAGCAAATGCAGCTAGCTAGTTCAGCCTGCTCAAACACCCTACTCAAACAGAGGGATGATATGTTAGCTAGCTGGCTATGACTATCCAACACAACACTGTAACTCTTCCAAGTCAAGGTAAGCTTTAGGTTTTACTAATTTATTACCACCAGGGCCCACTAGTGTAAATGCTAAACTGTAACTGACTATACACTGTAAAGTTACTGCATAATTGTAGCGGGTTTACTAACTCGTTACTAGTAGTTCTGTTAGCTTTGTTGACTATGACGTTAGTTTATTTAATATGGTGACAACGATGTAGGCTGTGAATAGCAGTTATGATATGATATGGTTTGGCTTGGAAAGGTTTTTTCGCCTGGTCATATGATGTGTTATGCTTTGAAGTCCACAAACGGAGGGAAAAGGTGAGAGGAGGAGAGCGCATAGATGCGAGAAAGAATACAACATGGCTGCTATGAATGTGAACTGTGTTTTTGTGTGACCAGGGGTATATTCATTCCGCCGATTCTGCTAAAAAACGTTTCCTAAACGGAAGCAAACGGAACGAAACGTAGATAAACATACCTGAATTTGTCCAATAGAAACATTTGCAACTGTTGGACTAATGATTACACCATAGATCAGCTAGATGAAGAATAGGTGTATTGAATGTGTCTGTCACCTCAACATTTTCTCTTGACCTGTGCACACGTACGTTGTAATCATTCATAGGTTAGGTTGTAGAAACCTCATGATGGTTATAGGGAACAGTTTTTAATCATGTAGTAGCCTAAACGTATCCATGTTACATTGAACTGGGTGAATAGAACATGAATAACAGTCATCCAATATACTGTAATAGAAATAAGGCCAGGCTCATGAATAAAAAATTGTCCTCCCTCATAAACATCACTGACCACCATTGGTGTGTTGGTATGTGTGTTACCTCGCTTATGTGTGTGTGAAAGAGAGAGAGGTTGTTTGTGTGTGTGTGTGTGTGTGTGTGTGTGTGTGTGTGTGTGTGTGTGTGTGTGTGTGTGTGTGTGTGTGTGTGTGTGTGTGTGTGTGTGTGTGTGTGTGAGAGAGAGAGAGAGAGAGAGAGAGAGAGAGAGAGAGAGAGAGAGAGAGAGAGAGAGAGAGAGAGAGAGAGAGAGAGAGAGAGAGAGAGAGAGAGAGAGAGAGAGAGAGAGAGAGAGAGAGAGAGAAACCCCAAAAAGACTAAAATAATGATTTTCCAGAGAAGATCCAGATCTCAGGGAATTAGACCAAAGTTCTCAATTGGTACAAAATATATAGAGTACTGCACACACTACAATTACTTAGGTTTAAAAATAAGCTCAACTGGACACCTTAATGAGGCAGTGAATGAACTGAGAGAGAAAGCACGCAGGGCATTCTACGCAATTAAAAAGCAAATTCAAATTGAAATACCTATTAAAATTTGGCTAAAACTAATTGAATATGTCATTGAACCAATTGCACTTTATGGCAGCGAGGTGTGGGGTCCACTTGCAAAACAAGATTTCATCAAATGGGACAAACATCCCATTGAAACCCTGCATGCAGAGTTCTGTAAGATTCTCCTACATGTCCAGAGGAAAACTACAAACAATGCATGCAGGGCAGAATTAGGCAAATATCCACTAATAATAAAAACTCAAAAAAGAGCAATTAAGTTTTGGAAACATCTAAAATACAGTGACCCCCTCTCATATCACTACCAAGCCCTGCAATACCAAGAGCTGAGCAAAGAAAAGAGTCCCCTCATCCAGCTGGTCCTGGGGCTGAGTTCACAAACCTGTTCTACTAACACACTGAAGCCTCAGGACCAGAACATCCAATCAATCAGAATAAACCAAATTACAACACAGTCAAAACAAAACTACATTGCTTATTGGGAAACACAAGCACAAGCACAGAGCAAAATGCAGTGCTATCTGGCCCTAAATCGACAGTACACCGTGGCTAACTATTTGACTATGGTTACTGATCAAAACCTTAGAAAAACCTTGACAAAGTACAGGCTCAGTGAGCACAGCCTTGCCATTGAGAAGGGTAGACACAGGAAAACCTGGCTCCCTGTAGAGGAAAGGCTGTGCAACCACTGCACAACAGCAGAACCTGAGACGGAGCTGCATTTCCTGACAAAATGTCAAAAATATAAAACAATTAGAGAGTGTCATTTCCCCAAATTTGAAACTCTTATTCAAGGTTTCAAAGACCTCTCTGATGAGGATAGGCTACCCGTCCTGTTGGGGGAGGACGCAGAGAGCTGTGGGTTGGCAGCGCACTACATTGCTGCCTGCCATAAGTTGAGAGACAGTGTCTGACAGACCAATCAACCTGCACATGTACTCTACTGTATGTTTATTGTTATTGTTGAATGTGTTGGTTATTTTGACACTTAGTTATTGTTGTTACTGTTGTCCCGTTGACCATTTTGATTCTCATTTTTATATTGTAAATAAGCTTTGGCAATATGTACATTGTTACGTCATGCCAATAAAGCAAATTGAATTGAATTGAGAGAGAGAGAGAGATTGTTTGTGTGTGTTTGTGTGTATGTTTGTGTGTGTATGCGTGTGTGTGTGTCAGAGAGAGGGGGATTTTTGTGTGTGTTTGTGTGTGTGGTAACTGCATGAAAAAAATTGCATCTTTAAACAGCCATCTGGGAGCGATGTAGTAAAATAAAACGACAATAAAATGAAAGTTACTGCTGCTGATGTTTACAAACAATCCCCAAATCCCCAAACTGCCCTGAGAATCAGACCCAGACTGGAACACACACACAGCAAGGAGACGCACGCACGCACGCACACACACACACACACACACACACACACACACACACACACACACACACACACACACACACACACACACACACACACACACACACACACACACACACACACACACACACACACACACACACACACACTCACAGAGAGAGAGAGAGGGATAAAGAGAGAGAGCACATAAACACAAATACACACGCATATGCAAACACAGACGCACAGGCCCTGTGGTTTTTACAGAGTCAACAACAACAGCAGACTGTGGTTGAGCAGAACTAGTGATATCAGACATGGCTGGTTGCATTGGAACAATATCATCATATGGAAGGACTTGCATTTATACAGCTCATTTATCCAACTCAATTGACTTTATGTATGGAGCTATCTCAGTCCTTCTATCATACGTGTCTGTAACTAACAACCATCTGGCACCACCTGTAGCACCCATCCCATTAGAACTAGGGAAGTGATCATAGACTGTAAAAAAATATGTATATATATTAATTGTTAGGCAACCAGCTGCAAAACGATTGTGACTTTGCGCAACAAAAATGTTGAGCAAACTGAATGTTATTGCAGCTGGTTGGATTTTGACAGTGTGTATAAGTGTGGGATGACGTGGGGGATGGGTGAGGATGAGGTAAATGATTGGGAGGAGTGTTTGTGTGGGTGCATGTACAGTTATTGTCAGCCTTACATTGTCAGCCTTGTGTGTGTGTGTGTGTGTGTGTGTGTGTGTGTGTGTGTGTGTGTGTGTGTGTGTGTGTGTGTGTGTGTGTGTGTGTGTGTGTGTGTGTGTGTGTGTGTGTGTGTGTGTGTGTGTGTGTGTGTGTGTGTGTGTGTGTGTGTGTGTAGTGCAGACAGTGGCCTCTACTATAACTTAGAGTAGCTGATGTGATTGGTGGGCGGATCACAAGGAAAAGCCCAGCATTTTGTCATTGACCACTCATTAACATGTTTACTGGTACAGCTGCTCCCATTACACCATACAGAGAGACAGATACAACACACACACACACACACACACACACACACACACACACACACACACACACACACACACACACACACACACACACACACACACACACACACAGTTTACGTAAACCATCCCCCACATACACACAATTTACATAACTCCCCCACATGCACACAGTTTACATAACCCCCCACATATACACAGTTTACATAACTCCCCACATATACACAGTTTACATAACCCCCCACATATACACAATTTACATAACTCCCCCACATGCACACAGTTTACATAACCCCCCACATATACACAGTTTACATAACCCCCCCCACATACACACAGTTTACAGAACCCACCCACCCACACACACCACACAGTTTACATAACCCCCCCCCACATACACACAATTTACATAACTCCCCCACATACACACAGTTTACATAACCCCCCACATATACACAGTTTACATAACCCCCCACATATACACAATTTACATAACTCCCCCACATGCACACAGTTTACATAACCCCCCACATATACACACAGTTTACAGAACCCACCCACCCACACACACCACACAGTTTACATAACCCCCCCCCACATACACACAATTTACATAACTCCCCCACAGACACACAGTTTACAGAACCCACCCACCGACACACACCACACAGTTTACATACCCCCCCCCCCACATATACACAGTTTACATAACCCCCCCACATATACACAGTTTACATAACCCCCCCACATACACACAATTTACATAACCCCCCCACATACACACAGTTTACATAACCCCCCCACATACACACAATTTACATAACCCCCCCTCATACACAGTTTACATAACCCCCACACATACACACAATTTACATAACCCCCCCACATACACACAATTTACATAACCCCCCCACATACACACCGTTTACATAACCCCCCCACATACACACAGTTTACATAACCCCCCCAAATGCACACAGTTTACAGAACCCCCCCACACACACAGTTTACATAACCACCCACACATACACAGTTTACATAACCCCCCCACACATAAACAGTTGACATACTCCCCCACACACAGTTTACATAATCCCCCCACACACACACACAGTTTAAACAACCCCCCACATACACACAGTTTACATTACCCCCCACATACACACAGTTTCCATAAACACCCACACATACACACAGTTTACATAAACACCCACACATACACACAGTTTACACACCCCCCCACATACACATAGATTACATAACCCCCCCACATACACACAGTTTACATTACCCCCCACATACACATAGATTACATAACCCCCCCCACATACACACAGTTTACATTACCCCCCACATACACACAGTTTCCATAAACACCCACACATACACACAGTTTACATAAACACCCACACATACACACAGTTTACATAACCCCCACACACACACAGTTTAAACAACCCCCCCACATACACACAGTTTACATAACCCCCCCCACATACACACAGTTTACATTACCCCCCACATACACACAGTTTCCATAAACACCCACACATACACACAGTTTACATAAACACCCCCCCACACACACAGTTTACATAATCCCCCCACATACACACAGTTTACATAACCCCCACACACACACAGTTTAAACAACCCCCCACATACACACAGTTTACATTACCCCCCACACACACACAGTTTACATACCCCCCTCCGCACACACAGTTTACATACCCCCCCCCCCCCACATACACACAGTTTACAGAACCCACCCACCCACACACACCACACAGTTTACATAGCCCCCCCCCACATACACACAATTTGCATAACTCCCCCACATGCACACAGTTTACATAACCCCCCACATATACACAGTTTACATAACCCCCACCACATACACACAGTTTACAGAACCCACCCACCCACACACACCACACAGTTTACATAACCCCCCCCACATACACACAATTTACATAACTCCCCCACAGACACACAGTTTACAGAACCCACCCACCGACACACACACACAGTTTACATAACCCCCCCACACACACAGTTTACATAACCACCCACACATACACAGTTTACATAACCCCCCCACACATAAACAGTTGACATACCCCCCCACACACAGTTTACATAATCCCCCCACACACACACAGTTTAAACAACCCCCCACATACACACAGTTTACATTACCCCCACATACACACAGTTTACATAAACACCCACATACACATAGATTACATAACCCCCCCACATACACACAGTTTACATTACCCCCCACATACACATAGATTACATAACCCCCCCCACATACACACAGTTTACATTACCCCCCACATACACACAGTTTCCATAAACACCCACACATACACACAGTTTACATAAACACCCACACATACACACAGTTTACATAACCCCCCCACACACACAGTTTACATAACCCCCCCACATACACACAGTTTACATAACCCCCACACACACACAGTTTAAACAACCCCCCACATACACACAGTTTACATTACCCCCCACATACACACAGTTTCCATAAACACCCACACATACACACAGTTTACATACCCCCCACATACGCACAGTTTACATACCCCCCACATACACATAGATTACATAACCCCCCCACATAAACACAGTTTACATTACCCCCACAAACATACACATAGATTACATAACCCCCCCCACATATACACAGTTTACATTACCCCCACAAACATACACAGTTTACATTACCCCCCCACATACCCATAGATTACATAACCCCCCCCCACATATACACAGTTTACATTACCCCCACAAACATACACAGTTTACATTACCCCCCACATACACAGTTTACACCCCCCCCACATACACACAGTTTACATACCCCCCCCCACACACCCACACACACAGTTTACAACCCCCCACATACACACAGTTTACATAACCCCCACATACACACAGTTTACATAACCCCCCCACACATACACAGTTTACATATCCCCAGACACACAGTTTACATAACCCCCCACATACGCACAATTTACATACACCCCCACATACACACAGTTTAAATACCCCCCCCACACACACAGTTTACATAAATCCTCCCACATACACACAGTTATATAAACTCCCCACATACACACAGTTTTCATACCCCCCCCACACACAGTTTACATAACCCCCCACATATACACGGTTTTCATACCCCCCCCACACACTGTTTACATAACCCCACACACACACACAGTTTACATAACCCCCCACATACACCCAGTTTAAACAACCCCTCACATACACACAGTTTACATAACCCCCCCACATACACATAGATTACATAACCCCCCCACATATACACAGTTTACATTACCCCCACACACATACACAGTTTACATACCCCCCACATATACACAGTTTACATACCCCCCACATACACACATTTTACATAACCCCCCCCACACACACAGTTTACATACCCCCCCGCACACATTTTACATAACCCCCCCCACACACACAGTTTACATACCCCCCCGCACACAGTTTACATAACTCCCCCCCCCCACACACACACATACACAGTTTACATACCCCCCCCCCAAACATACACAGTTTACATAACCCTCCCCCCACACATACACAGTTTACATAACCCCCAAACAGACACAGTTTACATACCACCCCCCCCCCCCCACACACACACAGTTTACATAACCCCCCCACACACACAGTTTCCATAAACCCCCCCACATACACACAGTTTACATTAACCCCCCCACAAAGTTTACATAAACCCCCCCAAACACACCGTTTACATAACCGCCCCACATAAAAATAGTTTACATACCCCCCCCCCCCCCCCACACATGTGCAGTTTACATAAACCCCCCCCAACATACACAGTTTACATAACCCCCCTCCCCCACATACACAGTTTACATACCCCCCCCAACATACACAGTTTACATACCCCCCCCCAACATACACAGTTTACATACCCCCCCCCCCCCCCACATACACAGTTTACATACCCCCCCAACATACACAGTTTACATAACCCCCCCCCCACATACACAGTTTACATAACCCCCCCCCCCCCACATACACAGTTCACATACCCCCCCCAACATACACAGTTTACATAACCCCCCCCCCACATACACAGTTTACATAACCCCCCCCCACATACACAGTTTACATAACCCCCCCCCCCACATAAACACCATACATAGATAAAACATATGCACATGTTTATCACACCATCCCTCCTTCTTTCCACACTCCTCTGCTCGGACTCTTGACTGCTGTCTGTCTCTTCTCCTGCTGTGATCTCCTCTGCTCTGTCTCTTCTCCTGCTGTGGTCTCCTCTGCTGTCTGTCTCTTCTCCTGCTGTGATCTCCTCTGCTCTGTCTCTTCTCCTGCTGTGGTCTCCTCTGCTCTGTCTCTTCTCCTGCTGTGGTCTCCTCTGCTCTGTCTCTTCTCCTGCTGTGGTCTCCTCTGCTCTGTCTCTTCTCCTGCTGTGGTCTCCTCTGCTCTGTCTCTTCTCCTGCTGTGGTCTCCTCTGCTCTGTCTCTTCTCCTGCTGTGGTCTCCTCTGTTCTGTCTCTTCTCCTGCTGTGGTCTCCTCTGCTCTGTCTCTTCTCCTGCTGTGGTCTCCTCTGCTCTGTCTCTTCTCCTGCTGTGGTCTCCTCTGTTCTGTCTCTTCTCCTGCTGTGGTCTCCTCTGCTCTGTCTCTTCTCCTGCTGTGGTCTCGTCTGCTCTGTCTCTTCTCATGCTGTGGTCTCCTCTGCTCTGTCTCTTCTCCTGCTGTGGTCTCCTCTGCTCTGTTTCTTCTCCTGCTGTGGTCTCCTCTGCTCTGTCTCTTCTCCTGCTGTGGTCTCGTCTGTTCTGTCTCTTCTCCTGCTGTGGTCTCCTCTGCTCTGTCTCTTCTCATGCTGTGGTCTCCTCTGTTCTGTCTCTTCTCCTGCTGTGGTCTCCTCTGCTCTGTCTCTTCTCCTGCTGTGGTCTCCTCTGCTCTGTCTCTTCTCCTGCTGTGGTCTCCTCTGCTCTGTCTCTTCTCCTGCTGTGGTCTCCTCTGTTCTGTCTCTTCTCCTGCTGTGGTCTCCTCTGCTGTCTGTTTCTTCTCCTGCTGTGGTCTCCTCTGCTCTGTCTCTTCTCCTGCTGTGGTCTCCTATGCTCTGTCTCTTCTCCTGCTGTGGTCTCCTCTGCTCTGTCTCTTCTCCTGCTGTGGTCTCCTCTGCTCTGTCTCTTCTCCTGCTGTGGTCTCCTCTGCTCTGTCTCTTCTCCTGCTGTGGTCTCCTCTGTTCTGTCTCTTCTCCTGCTGTGGTCTCCTCTGCTGTCTGTTTCTTCTCCTGCTGTGGTCTCCTCTGCTCTGTCTCTTCTCCTGCTGTGGTCTCCTATGCTCTGTCTCTTCTCCTGCTGTGGTCTCCTCTGCTCTGTCTCTTCTCCTGCTGTGGTCTCCTCTGCTCTGTCTCTTCTCCTGCTGTGGTCTCCTCTGCTCTGTCTCTTCTCCTGCTGTGGTCTCCTCTGCTCTGTCTCTTCTCCTGCTGTGGTCTCCTCTGCTCTGTCTCTTCTCCTGCTGTCGTCTCGTCTATTCTGTCTCTTCTCCTGCTGTGGTCTCCTCTGTTCTGTCTCTTCTCCTGCTGTGGTCTCGTCTGCTCTGTCTCTTCTCCTGCTGTGGTCTCCTCTGTTCTGTCTGTTCTCATGCTGTGGTCTCCTCTGCTCTGTCTCTTCTCCTGCTGTGGTCTCCTCTGCTCTGTCTCTTCTCCTGCTGTGATCTCCTCTGCTCTGTCTCTTCTCATACTGTGGTCTCCTCTGCTCTGTCTCTTCTCCTGCTGTGGTCTCCTCTGCTCTATCTCTTCTTCTGCTGTGGTCTCCTCTGCTCTATCTCTTCTTCTGCTGTGGTCTGTCTTGAGAGGGGCTAAAGAAGCGACACCACACCCCTCAGTCTCAGCACCATACTGGGGACACATTAACCCTGCAGATGAGGAATTCTATGTGCGTCTGTTTCATTGTACACACACATGCACGCACACGTGCACGCACACTCACACACGCACGCACGCACACACACACACACACACACACACACACACACACACACACACACACACACACACACACACACACACACACACACACACACACACACACACACACACACACACACACACACACACACACACACACACACACACACACACACACACATTGCCCCCCGCTCATTCCCTCCCTCAATGTGATCAAGTATCAAAGCAAATAAATGACATGCTGTCTTTGCCTCTCCCTGTCTCCCTCTCTCTAGTTTGATCTGTCGTTGTGTAGACTGACACACGGTATCTCCCCAGCTGACATTATCAATCGTTGGGTGGAGCGGCAGTGGTTCCCACAGGGGAGCCTAGAGTACAGCAGGCCTCTTTGTTTGGTTTAACCCCCCAGAGGAAGCACTTTGACTGGGCCTGGAGCTGAGCTGTCAGGGGCTGGCTGGAGGAATAGAATAGATGGAAGGAGAGGGAAGGAGGGATAGAAGCCGATGGATGAGGTGAGTATTGTGGTGCGGGTGAGGGTATAGTGCCCAGGTTTGCTTTGGCTCTCTCTCACACACACTCACCCACACTGTTCTCGGTAGACATGCGTCATCCGTGCATGCACGCGCACACGCCCACAGAGGCCGTGGCATTTCAGAACTGCGTTCATGGTTATCCTCCTGAATAAGATCTCCTAGAATCTCCCGGCTGGCTCACTCATATTAGTATGGACATCAGTGCTAAGCTGACATTTAACATCCTTATATTACATACTCACTCACACCACTTTCTGATGGCACACATCTCTCTCTCTCTCCCTCTCTTTCTCGCTCTCTCTCTCTTTTGCGGTGGGGGGGGGGAATGGTGGGGGGGGTGTTCAACTGAAATCTTTTGTCCAACTCGACGCCTGTTTTTCATCACCTTGCAGACAGGAAATCTCTTCATTGAATTATTACATTTTCAATGATTTAATTTGCTAATAAAAAGCTTTAATTTGTCCGACCTGATCTGTGTGTTGTACGGTACTGTATCCTTCACCTCTGTCACAATGTTGTAGAAATCTACAACAAATCTAACCTCTACTTTGGAGATGCTTCAAGGGTTTGTCCATTGTGTACAGAATCAATTTACGTCATGAAATTCAAAATATTATTTATTGAATGTATTTTCAATCTGTTTCTGTTTGTTTTTACTGTGGTGTGTGTTAAGGTGGTTGTTCGCTGGTTTCAAATGGCTTAATGATTTCCTTTGACCAGGGTCCCTGCTATTCAACTCTCTACCTCTGTGTTTTCACTGATTTGAAGGTGAACTATTCTGATATCAAAAAATAACATGAACACACACACTCACACTCACACTCACACACACACACACACACACACACACACACACACACACACACACACACACACACACACACACACACACACACACACACACACACACACACACACACACACACACACACGCACACAGCTCTCCACCAAAACAACCTTGTATGTGTATTGTTGACTATACACATAAAATCACATACAGATAAACACATTTTTCTTTGTTTAAAAATTATGGTAGATTTGTGGATAGTAGAATTGATTCAAACCATGTTAAATATGACTACTGTGAATTAACTATTATTTTGGATGAATGCAAAATTCCTTTTATGAATTTTTTCAGATATCAAACCAAAACATAACTACGAAAATACTTGCATTTTTTTATAATAATTTTTACAATAATTTTTTAAAAGCACAGAAGATGACAGGGAAACATAACCTTACAATATCAAACAACAATTTCGGTTTTGATTAGAATAATTTACATTCGAAAGTAAAAGAAAATAGAAGCATAAAAATATTACCTTAAATGGAACAAGAAAACATTCAAATATTAAACAGACTAAGAATGCAGGTAAAATTAAGACTATTTCGGTAATTACTCCACTTACCTCTACTTGTGATAACAAGGATATTATATACAATACATCCTCACTGTGCTGTCAGGTAGATTATATAGAATAAAGATAGAAGATATATAAATCAGCAGTGTCCATCTCTGCTGAAATATGAAGACATCAGAGTGATGTCATTGACTGTGTAGCAACATGCTGCACACTCAGATGGCTGTGGGTTAGGTAATGGTGCTTCCAACACCATGGCTGTTGGTTAGGGCATGGTGCTTCCAACACCATGGCTGTTGGTTAGGGCATGGTGCTTCCAACACCATGGCTGTTGGTTAGGGCATGGTGCTTCCAACACCATGGCTGTTGGTTAGGGCATGGTGCTTCCAACACCATGGCTGTTGGTTAGGGCATGGTGCTTCCAACACCATGGCTGTTGGTTAGGGCATGGTGCTTCCAACACCATGGCTGTTGGTTAGGGCATGGTGCTTCTACACCATGGCTGTTGGTTAGGGCATGGTGCTTCCAACACCATGGCTGTTGGTTAAGGCATGGTGCTTCCAACACCATGGCTGTTGGTTAGGGCATGGTGCTTCCAACACCATGGCTGTTGGTTAGGGCATGGTGCTTCCAACACCATGGCTGTTGGTTAGGGCATGGTGCTTCCAACACCATGGCTGTGGGTTAGGGCATGGTGCTTCCAACACCATGGCTGTGGGTTAGGGCATGGCTGTTGGTTAGGGCATGGTGCTTCCAACACCATGGCTGTTGATTAGGGCATGGTGCTTCCAACACCATGGCTGTTGGTAAGGGCATGGTGCTTCCAACACCATGGCTGTTGGTTAGGGCATGGTGCTTCCAACACCATGGCTGTGGGTTAGGGCATGGCTGTTGGTTAGGGCATGGTGCTTCCAACACCATGGCTGTTGGTTAGGGCATGGTGCTTCCAACACCATGGCTGTTGGTTAGGTAATGGTGCTTCCAACACCATGGCTGTGGGTTAGGGCATGGTGCTTCCAACACCATGGCTGTTGGTTAGGTAATGGTGCTTCCAACACCATGGCTGTTGGTTAGGGCATGGTGCTTCCAACACCATGGCTGTTGGTTAGGGCATGGTGCTTCTAACACCATGGCTGTTGGTTAGGGCATGGTGCTTCCAACACCATGGCTGTTGGTTAGGGCATGGTGCTTCTAACACCATGGCTGTTGGTTAGGGCATGGTGCTTCCAACACCATGGCTGTTGGTTAGGGCATGGTGCTTCCAACACCATGGCTGTTGGTTAGGGCATGGTGCTTCCAACACCATGGCTGTTGGTTAGGGCATGGTGCTTCCAACACCATGGCTGTTGGTTAGGGCATGGTGCTTCCAACACCATGGCTGTTGGTTAGGGCATGGTGCTTCCAACACCATGGCTATTGGTTAGGGCATGGTGCTTCCAACACCATGGCTGTTGGTTAGGGCATGGTGCTTCCAACACCATGGCTGTTGGTTAGGGCATGGTGCTTCCAACACCATGGCTGTTGGTTAGGGCATGGTGCTTCCAACACCATGGCTGTTGGTTAGGGCATGGTGCTTCCAACACCATGGCTGTTGGTTAGGGCATGGTGCTTCCAACACCATGGCTGTTGGTTAGGGCATGGTGCTTCCAACACCATGGCTGTTGGTTAGGGCATGGTGCTTCCAACACCATGGCTGTTGGTTAGGGCATGGTGCTTCCAACACCATGGCTGTTGGTTAGGGCATGGTGCTTCCAACACCATGGCTGTTGGTTAGGGCATGGTGCTTCCAACACCATGGCTGTTGGTTAGGGCATGGTGCTTCTAACACCATGGCTGTTGGTTAGGGCATGGTGCTTCCAACACCATGGCTGTTGGTTAGGGCATGGTGCCTCCAACACCATGGCTGTTGGTTAGGGCATGGTGCCTCCAACACCATGGCTGTTGGTTAGGGCATGGTGCTTCCAACACCATGGCTGTTGGTTAGGGCATGGTGCTTCCAACACCATGGCTGTTGGTTAGGGCATGGTGCTTCCAACACCATGGCTGTTGGTTAGGGAATGGTGCTTCCAACACCATGGCTGTTGGTTAGGGCATGGTGCTTCCAACACCATGGCTGTTGGTTAGGGCATGGTGCTTCCAACACCATGGCTGTTGGTTAGGGCATGGTGCTTCCAACACCATGGCTGTTGGTTAGGGCATGGTGCTTCCAACACCATGGCTGTTGGTTAGGGCATGGTGCTTCTAACACCATGGCTGTTGGTTAGGGCATGGTGCTTCCAACACCATGGCTGTTGGTTAGGGCATGGTGCCTCCAACACCATGGCTGTTGGTTAGGGCATGGTGCCTCCAACACCATGGCTGTTGGTTAGGGCATGGTGCTTCCAACACCATGGCTGTTGGTTAGGGCATGGTGCTTCCAACACCATGGCTGTGGGTTAGGGCATGGTGCTTCCAACACCATGGCTGTGGGTTAGGGCATGGCTGTTGGTTAGGGCATGGTGCTTCCAACACCATGGCTGTTGATTAGGGCATGGTGCTTCCAACACCATGGCTGTTGGTAAGGGCATGGTGCTTCCAACACCATGGCTGTTGGTTAGGGCATGGTGCTTCCAACACCATGGCTGTGGGTTAGGGCATGGCTGTTGGTTAGGGCATGGTGCTTCCAACACCATGGCTGTTGGTTAGGGCATGGTGCTTCCAACACCATGGCTGTTGGTTAGGTAATGGTGCTTCCAACACCATGGCTGTGGGTTAGGGCATGGTGCTTCCAACACCATGGCTGTTGGTTAGGTAATGGTGCTTCCAACACCATGGCTGTTGGTTAGGGCATGGTGCTTCCAACACCATGGCTGTTGGTTAGGGCATGGTGCTTCTAACACCATGGCTGTTGGTTAGGGCATGGTGCTTCCAACACCATGGCTGTTGGTTAGGGCATGGTGCTTCTAACACCATGGCTGTTGGTTAGGGCATGGTGCTTCCAACACCATGGCTGTTGGTTAGGGCATGGTGCTTCCAACACCATGGCTGTTGGTTAGGGCATGGTGCTTCCAACACCATGGCTGTTGGTTAGGGCATGGTGCTTCCAACACCATGGCTGTTGGTTAGGGCATGGTGCTTCCAACACCATGGCTGTTGGTTAGGGCATGGTGCTTCCAACACCATGGCTATTGGTTAGGGCATGGTGCTTCCAACACCATGGCTGTTGGTTAGGGCATGGTGCTTCCAACACCATGGCTGTTGGTTAGGGCATGGTGCTTCCAACACCATGGCTGTTGGTTAGGGCATGGTGCTTCCAACACCATGGCTGTTGGTTAGGGCATGGTGCTTCCAACACCATGGCTGTTGGTTAGGGCATGGTGCTTCCAACACCATGGCTGTTGGTTAGGGCATGGTGCTTCCAACACCATGGCTGTTGGTTAGGGCATGGTGCTTCCAACACCATGGCTGTTGGTTAGGGCATGGTGCTTCCAACACCATGGCTGTTGGTTAGGGCATGGTGCTTCCAACACCATGGCTGTTGGTTAGGGCATGGTGCTTCCAACACCATGGCTGTTGGTTAGGGCATGGTGCTTCTAACACCATGGCTGTTGGTTAGGGCATGGTGCTTCCAACACCATGGCTGTTGGTTAGGGCATGGTGCCTCCAACACCATGGCTGTTGGTTAGGGCATGGTGCCTCCAACACCATGGCTGTTGGTTAGGGCATGGTGCTTCCAACACCATGGCTGTTGGTTAGGGCATGGTGCTTCCAACACCATGGCTGTTGGTTAGGGCATGGTGCTTCCAACACCATGGCTGTTGGTTAGGGAATGGTGCTTCCAACACCATGGCTGTTGGTTAGGGCATGGTGCTTCCAACACCATGGCTGTTGGTTAGGGCATGGTGCTTCCAACACCATGGCTGTTGGTTAGGGCATGGTGCTTCCAACACCATGGCTGTTGGTTAGGGCATGGTGCTTCCAACACCATGGCTGTTGGTTAGGGCATGGTGCTTCTAACACCATGGCTGTTGGTTAGGGCATGGTGCTTCCAACACCATGGCTGTTGGTTAGGGCATGGTGCCTCCAACACCATGGCTGTTGGTTAGGGCATGGTGCCTCCAACACCATGGCTGTTGGTTAGGGCATGGTGCTTCCAACACCATGGCTGTTGGTTAGGGCATGGTGCTTCCAACACCATGGCTGTTGGTTAGGGCATGGTGCTTCCAACACCATGGCTGTTGGTTAGGGCATGGTGATTCCAACACCATGGCTGTGGGTTTGAGTCCTGCATGGGCCACGTTCACTAAATTAAAGTATTAACTGTGAGTTGCTTTCAATGACATCATCAGCTCCACCCAATGCATGGAGGCACACACACGTTCCCTATCTCACTGCAGAGCTAATGTGCTGAAACTGTGTGAAACTGGTTAACTACACATTGGGCCGACGCCGCTCTAATGCTACACCATCTCAGTCAGGACTAATCAGATGGCCAGGTCTTCCACATGCCCGACTCTTCTGTTCCCAGTACCGATGAGAGAGGAACCCCCCCAACCCAATCTCTTCTGTTCCCAGTAACCGATGAGAGAGGAACCCCCCCAACCCAATCTCTTCTGTTCCCAGTACTGATGAGAGAGGAAAATCACCCCCCCCCCCCAAACTCTTCTGTGCCTGCGGTGATGAGAGGAATAACTTTTCTTTGAGGGACTTCTCCTCAGCAGCAAGGCCAGATGAGGGTTGATTCCTGCAGATTCTACTGTTAATCCTGGTTAGAATTTAAATAGAAGAGAAATGATTGCCTTTCTCTCTCTCTCCTCCTCTCTTTCACTCCATCTCTCTGTTGGCGGGCTCAGAAAGCCTGACCTCTGCGTTTCCTTCCCGTCCTTCAGATTGGTTTTAAATACTGGGCAGATTAAAGCACAGCCATGAAAGCTCACATTAGCCATATATTTAAAAATCCCCTATTCTGATAATCCATGTATTTGTCAGAATCAAACACAGGGGAATAGAAAAGGACAAATGATATAATGAGGAAGCAGAGCGAGACATATTGTGGAAAGGAATTGTGTGGAGAGAGATACATTTAGCTGAATACGGCACGGCTAGAAGGAAGTCCTTGAAGATGCTTATTGAAATGCTAACCGCTGGTCACCTGACCATTTGACGGGACAAAAGGAGCGTTGGTGATTTAACAACCTCTGATGACCTTCGCTGTCACTCACACATCAAACAGGCCAATGATGATGAGGGAATAGTAGTTAAACACTGTATTAGTGAGTGTGTGTGTCTGACATTCACACACACCAGACAGACCCATGACGGTGAGAGACTGGTGGGGGTGGTGTGTTTGTGTGTGTGTGTGTGTGTGTGTGTGTGTGTGTGTGTGTGTGTGTGTGTGTGTGTGTGTGTGTGTGTGTGTGTGTGTGTGTGTGTGTGTGTGTGTGTGTGTGTGTGTGTGTGTGTGTGTGTACATGTGCGTGATATGTGTTTTTCAGATGCTGCGGTTGAGGTTAGCTTTTCTTGCTGCTTTTTCACTTACCCGTCACCCTTGTTTCCTGGTGACGTTTTTCCCCAAAAACGATAACACATTTCTTCACCACTTTTTCCCCTAATTCCCATTCCCCTTGTCACCCCTTTACCTCACCACCTTTTCCCCTAATTCCCATTCCCCTTCTCACCCCTTTACTTCACCACTTTGCTCTCTCTCTGTGCTTTAGTGAGCATTGTTGTGTGGTTTGGTGAAGTGGTGAAGGCCTGTGGTGTCGTGCCGTGTGTCTGGCTGACTACTCTCCTTTCAGACTGGCGTCTGTTCATTAAGAAAGGAGACAAACTTACAGTGCATTACCACCCAAGTATTCATTTAGTATGACCCTCTCTTCTCCCCCCAATGTGTGTGTGTATGCTTGTCTGGCTGTCTGGCTGGCTTGGCTGAGTGGTGGGTGATTTGTGATGTTTCCTCTGCAGCTTTAAACTGCATCAAGACCTCTTTTATTACTGTAATATGAGGTACTTAACATATCACTGCCATAAAGCACAGCCCAACAGCACAGCAGACACAGACGGGTGTGGTTACAGAGTTAGAGGCAGTAGGCGGGAGTCTCATTCATTCAACTTTTTTTTTTTTTTTTTTTTTTTTTTTTTTTACCTTTATTTAACTAGGCAAGTCAGTTAAGAACAAATTCTTATTTTCAATGACGGCCTAGGAACAGTGGGTTAACTGCCTGTTCAGGGGCAGAACGACAGATTTGTACCTTGTCAGCTCGGGGATTTGAACTTGCAACCTTCCGGTTACTAGTCCAACGCTCTAACCACTAGGCTACCCTGCCGCCCCTTGGAGGGACTTGGAGGGAAGGCAGATAATACTCAGCCATACAGAACACATTGATGCTAAAGTAGCCGAGGATGATACCATCTGATACACTTGTTTGCTTCACAACAGAATAATTCCATTTCTTCATGCTTCCAACAGTCAAACCATCATTGGTATGTAACTTCTCTGCAGCATGCAAATAATATGCACCACCCTACAGAGACAAGATAAGACAATAGTTTATTGGCTGTTTGCAAAGAAATGTTCGTTGTATCTCGAGTCGAGTCGAATCAAATCAGATTTCTTCCATGATTTGTATATATAGCTATAAAAAACTATATTTCAAATATAATAGGCTACATGTAAATGCGCAAATATACGAACCTCCTCTATCCACATATTGTTAAGGTTGTCGTAGTCGTTCTCCTCCTCAGACGAGGAGGAGCATGGATCGGACCAAGATGCGGAGTAGTAGGTATTCATGTTTTAATGAACAAACAACAAACACTACAAATTACGAAACTCTACAAACGTGACTAACCTGAAAACAGTCCTGTGTGGCCCAAACACTGACACAGGAAACAAACACCCACAAAACACCAGTGAAACCCTGGCTGCCTTAGTATGACTCTCAATCAGGGACAAACGATACACACCTGTCTCTGATTGAGAATCATACCAGGCCAAACACAAAATCCCAACATAGAAAAACAAACCTAGACCAACCCACCCAACTCACGCCCTGACCAACTAAAACAAATACATAACAAAGGAAAACAGGTCAGGAACGTGACAGAACCCCCCCCTTAAGGTGCGAACTCCGGGCGCACCAGCACAAAGTCTAGGGGAGGGTCTGGGTGGGCGTCTGTCCACGGTGGCGGCTCTGGCGCTGGGCGAGGTCCCCACCCCACCATAGTCACTCCCAGCTTCCGTATCCCCCTCCCAATGACCACCCTCCAACTAAACCCACCTAAATGAAGGGTCAGCATCGGGATAAGGAGCAGCACCGGGATAAGGGGCAGCACCGGGATAAGGGGCAGCAGCACCGGGGTAAGGGGCGGCAGCTCCGGGCTGAGGGACGGCAGCTCCGGTCTGAGGGACGGCAGCTCCGGGCTGAGGGACGGCAGCTCCGGGCTGAGGGACGGCAGCTCCGGGCTGAGGGACGGCAGCTCCGGGCTGAGGGACGGCAGCTCCGGGCTGAGGGACGGCAGCTCCGGGCTGAGGGACTCTGGCCGGTCCTGGCCGAGGGACTCTGGCCGGTCCTGGCCGAGGGACTCTGGCAGGTCCTGGCCGAGGGACTCTGGCAGGTCCTGGCCGAGGGACTCTTGCAGGTCCTGGCCGAGGGACTCTGGCAGGTCCTGGCCGAGGGACTCTGGCAGGTCCTGGCCGAGGGACTCTGGCAGGTCCTGGCCGAGGGACTCTGGCAGGTCCTGGCTGAGGGACTCTGGCAGGTCCTGGCTGAACGGCTCTGGCTGATCCTGGCTGGACGGCTCTGGCTGATCCTGGCTGGACGGCTCTGGCTGATCCTGGTTGGACGGCTCTGGCTGGTCCAGGCTGGACGGCTCTGGCTGGTCCTGGCTGGACGGCTCTGGCTGGTCCTGGCTGGACGGCTCTGGCTGGTCCTGGCTGGACGGCTCTGGCAGGTCCTGGCTGGATGGCGTCTCTGGCAGCTCCTGACTGACGGATGGCTCTAGCGGCTCCTGACTGACGGACGGCTCTAATGGCTCGGGACAGACGGGCGGCTCTGAAGGCTCGTGGCAGACGGATGGCTCAGATGGCGCTGGGCAGACGGATGGCTCAGATGGCGCTGGGCAGACGGATGGCTCAGATGGTGCTGGGCAGGCAGGCAGTTCAGACGGCGCTGGGCAGACGAGCAGTGCAGGCGGCGTTGGGCAGACGGCCGACTCTGACCTGCTGAGGCGCACAGTAGGCCTGGTGCGTGGTACCGGAACTGGAGGCACTGAGCTGGAGACACGCACCATAGGGAGAGTGCGTGGAGGAGGAACAGGGCTCTGGAAACGCACTGGAAGCCTGGTGCGTGGTGTAGGCACTGGTGGTACTGAGCTGGGGCGGGAAGGTGGCGCCGGATATACCGGACCGTGAAGGAGGACACGCGCTCTTGAGCACCGAGCCTCTCCAACCCTACCAGGTTGAATGGTCCCGGTAGCCCTGCCAGTGCGGCGAGGTGGAATAGCCCGCACTGGGCTATGCAGGCGAACCGGGGACCCCACCTGTAAGGCTGGTGCCATGTACGCCGGCCCGAGGAGACGTACTGGAGGCCAGATACGTTGGGCCGGCTTCATGACATCCGGCTCGATGCCCAACCTAGCCCTCCCAGTGCGGCAAGGTGGAATAGCCCGCACTGGGCTAAGCACGCGTACTGGGGACACCGTGCGCTTTACCGCATAACACGGTGTCTGACCAGTACGACGCCCTCTCACTCCACGGTAAGCCCGGGGAGTTGGCTCAGGTAACCAACCCGGCTTCGCCACACTCCCCTTTAGCACCCCACCCCCCCCAAGAAATTTTTGGGTGAGCCTCTCGGGGTTCCAGCCGCTCTGCCTTGCTTTAGCCTCATACAACCTCCTCTCCACTTTCGCTGCCTCCAGCTCCGCTTTGGGGCGGCGACACTCCACTGGCTCTGCCCAGGGTCCTTTACCGTCCAGGATCTCCTCCCAAGTCCATTCCTCTTTTCCCCATTGTTGTTGTTCCTGCCTTCCTTCTCCACTCCGCTTGATCCTGTTTTGGTGGGTGTTTCTGTTAAGGTTGTCGTAGTCGTTCTCCTCCTCAGACGAGGAGGAGCATGGATCGGACCAAGATGCGGAGTAGTAGGTATTCATGTTTTAATGAACAAACAACAAACACTACAAATTACGAAACTCTACAAACGTGACTAACCTGAAAACAGTCCTGTGTGGCCCAAACACTGACACAGGAAACAAACACCCACAAAACACCAGTGAAACCCTGGCTGCCTTAGTATGACTCTCAATCAGGGACAAACGATACACACCTGTCTCTGATTGAGAATCATACCAGGCCAAACACAAAATCCCAACATAGAAAAACAAACCTAGACCAACCCACCCAACTCACGCCCTGACCAACTAAAACAAATACATAACAAAGGAAAACAGGTCAGGAACGTGACACATATATGAACCTCCTCTAACCACATATATTAACCTCCTCTAACCACATATATTAACCTCCTCTATCCACATATATTAACCTCCTCTAACCACATATATTAACCTCCTCTATCCACATCTATTAACCTCCTCTAACCACATATATTAACCTCCTCTAACCACATATATTAACCTCCTATATCCACATATATTAACCTCCTCTATCCACATATATTAACCTCCTCTATCCACATATATTAACCTCCTCTATCCACATATATTAACCTCCTCTAACCACATATATTAACCTCCTCTATCCACATATATTAATCTCCTCTATCCACATATATTAACCTCCTCTATCCACATATACTAACCTCCTATATCCACATACATTAACCTCCTCTATCCACATATACTAACCTCCTCTATACACATATATTAACCTCCTCTATCCACATATATTAACCTCCTCTATCCACATATATTAACCTCCTCTATCCACATATATTAACCTCCTCTATCCACATATATTAAACTCCTCTATCCACATATATTAACCTCCTATATCCACATACATTAACCTCATATATCCACATACATTAACCTCCTCTATCCACATATATTAACCTCCTCTATCCACATAAACTAACCTACTCTATCCACATATATTAACCTCCTCTATCCACATATATTAACCTCCTCTATCCACATATATTAACCTCCTCTATCCACATATATTAACCTCCTCTAACCACATATATTAACCTCCTCTATCCACATATATTAATCTCCTCTATCCACATATATTAACCTCCTCTATCCACATATATTAACCTCCTGTATCCACATATATTAACCTCCTATATCCACATACATTACCCTCCTCTATCCACATATCAAACCTCCTCTATCCACATATATTAACCTCCTCTATCCACATATATTAACCTCCTCTATCCACATATATTAACCTCCTCTATCCACATATATTAACCTCCTCTATCCACATATATTAATCTCCTCTAACCACATATATTAACCTCCTCTATCCACATATATTAACCTCCTCTATCCACATATATTAACCTCATCTATCCACATATATTAACCTCCTATATCCACATATACTATCCTCCTCTATCTACATATATTAACCTCCTCTATCCACATATATTAACCTCCTCTATCCACATATATTAACCTCCTCTATCCAAATATATATTAACCTCCTCTATCCACATATATTAACCTCCTCTATCCACATATATTAACCTCCTCTATCCACACATACTAAACTCCTCTATCCACATATATTAACCTCCTCTATCAAATATATATTAACCTCCTCTATCCACATATATTAACCTCCTCTATCCACATATATTAACCTCCTCTATCCACATATATTAACCTCCTCTATCCACATATATTAACCTTCTCTATCCACATATACTAACCTTCTCTATCCACATATATTAACCTCCTCTATCCACATATATTAACCTCCTCTATCCACATATATTAACCTCCTGTATCCACATATATTAACCTCCTCTATCCACGTATATTAACCCCCTCTATCCACATATACTAACCTCCTCTATCCACATATATTAACCTCCTCTATCCACATATATTAACCTCCTCTTTCCACATATATTAACCTCCTCTATCCACATATATTAACCTCCTCTATCCACATATATTAACCTCCTCTATCCACATATACTAACCTCCTCTATCCACATATATTAACCTCCTCTATCCACATATATTAACCTCCTCTATCCACATATATTAACCTCCTCTATCCACATATATTAACCTCCTCTATCCATATATATTAACCTCCTCTATCCACATATACTAACCTCCTCTATCCACATATATTAACTTCCTCTATTCACATATATTAACCTCCTCTATCCACATATATTAACCTCCTCTATCCACATATATTAACCTCCTCTATCCACATATATTAACCTCCTCTATCCACATATATTAACCTCCTCTATCCACATATATTAACCTCCTCTATCCACATATATTAATCTCCTCTATCCACATATATTAACCTCCTCTATCCACATATATTAACCTCCTCTATCCACATATATTAACCTCCTCTATCCACATATATTAACCTCCTCTATCCACATATATTAACCTCCTCTATCCACATATACTAATCTCCTCTATCCATATATATTAACCTCCTCTATCCACATATATTAACCTCCTCTATCCACATATACCAATCTCCTCTATCCACATATATTAACCTCCTCTATCCACATATATTAACCTCCTCTATCCACACATATTAACCTCCTCTATCCACACATATTAACCTCCTCTATCCACATATATTAACCTCCTCTATCCACATATATTAACCTCCTCTATCCACATATATTAACCTCCTCTATCCACATATATTAACCTTCTCTATCCACATATACTAACCTCCTCTATCCACATATATTACCTCCTCTATCCACATATATTAATCTCCTCTATCCACATATACTAACCTCCTCTATCCACATATACTAACCTCCTCTATCCACATATACTAACCTCCTCTATCCACATATATTAACCTCCTCTATCCACATATATTAACCTCCTCTATCCACATATATTAACCTCCTCTATCCACATATATTAACCTCCTCTATCCACATATATTAACCTCCTCTATCCACATATATTAACCTCCTCTATCCACATATATTAACCTCCTCTATCCACATATACTAATCTCCTCTATCCATATATATTAACCTCCTCTATCCACATATATTAACCTCCTCTATCCACATATACCAATCTCCTATATCCACATATATTAACCTCCTCTTTCCACATATATTAACCTCCTCTATCCACACATATTAACCTCCTCTATCCACATATATTAACCTCCTCTATCCACATATATTAACCTCCTCTATCCACATATATTAACCTCCTCTATCCACATATACTAACCTCCTCTATCCACATATACTAACCTCCTCTATCCACATATATTAACCTCCTCTATCCACATATACCAATCTCCTCTATCCACATATATTAACCTCCTCTATCCACATATATTAACCTCCTCTATCCACACATATTAACCTCCTCTATCCACATATATTAACCTCCTCTATCCACATATATTAACCTCCTCTATCCACATATATTAACCTCCTCTATCCACATATATTAACCTCCTCTATCCACATATATTAACCTCCTCTATCCACATATACTAACCTCCTCTATCCACATATACTAACCTCCTCTATCCACATATATTAACCTCCTCTATCCACATATATTAACCTCCTCTATCCACATATATTATCCTCCTCTATCCACATATATTAACCTCCTCTATCCACATATATTAACCTCCTCTATCCACATATATTAACCTCCTCTATCCACATATATTAACCTCCTCTATCCACATATATTAATCTCCTCTATCCCCATATATTAACCTCCTCTATCCACATATATTAACCTCCTCTATCCACATATATTAACCTCCTATATCCACATATATTAACCTCCTCTATCCACATATATTAAACTCCTATATCCACATATATTAACCTCCTCTATCCACATATATTAACCTCCTCTATCCAGAATGTAAAAGAGGGAAAGGAGGGAGAGAGGGGGAGAGGAGGAGAGTTGGGTCTTTAGTTTGGAAAGTTAGATGTAGATTACATACAGATGGCTTTTCAATAGCAGAAAGTACAGAATGCATGCTGCATGGAATGATGGATAATTATCTCTCTTTTTCTCTCTCCCTATTCCATTTTCCCTCCCTCCCTCGTCCCTCTCTCCCTCCTTTCTCAGACTCAGCTCAGTGCATTAAGCTGCAGCGCTACCTCTCGGTTACTCTGCTCCCTTTTTACTCCAGAGAATCACATTGCCTCTTACTGTAAAGACTGATCTCAGCACAGTCCTTAGCTAGGTACAGCAGTGAGAAGCAGACTGAGTATAATACTCTCTCCTTCTCTAAGGGCTGTTCTGAGCTCAGCTTTTCCACAACGCACCAGACTGAGCATGGGGCTCCAGTCAGTCAGCAGCCTAGTAGAAGAGCTGGGACGGTAGACTCCCTCTGGGCTACATGGTTCTGTCCTCTGGGACAATGAGAGGAAAATGCTTATGTCTTCCTTACAGCTTATTGACCTGCTTAGATTGGCTTGTATTTCTAGATGACCCACATCGATGCACTTTCAGGCTTGTGTTTACTGTATATTACAGGAGCTGCCTAAGGGGACGTGTGAGTAACGTGTGTGTGTCATAATCACTACTGCTACCAGTTTACAAAAGCAAATGTAACAGTTGTTAAAGTACTGTGTGAATTTCACCAGGTTCATATATTATGTCATGTTGATTTGTTATTATGCATGCCTGCATCCTGGGAGTAGGGAGTGTGTACTTACGTTTTGCCCTGCGTGCATCCTGGGAGTAGGGGAGTGTGTACTTACGTTTTGCCCTGCGTGCATCCTGGGAGTAGGGGAGTGTGTACTTACGTTTTGCCCTGCCTGCATCCTGGGAGTAGGGGAGTGTGTACTTACGTTTTGCCCTGCGTGCATCCTGGGAGTAGGGAGTGTGTACTTACGTTTTGCCCTGCGTGCATCCTGGGAGTAGGGAGTGTGTACTTACGTTTTGCCCTGCGTGCATCCTGGGAGTAGGGAGTGTGTACTTACGTTTTGCCCTGCTTGCTCGTGCTCAAATCATTGTGATGCACTATGAGAGGTAGGCACGCTTTTTCTGTCGTCTTCAGAAAAGTTTGATTATTTTAAGCACAAAGTCATACACACAGTGTTTTGTTCATGAATAATGTTGTATATTTAGAGGTTACACCGAAGTGGATGGTATTGTTAAGATGCAATTGTAATTGTACTTTTTAGGATGATTTCAACATTCTGAATTCAACATGTGGTTAATGGCTAGCTAAGGTATTATTGTATGTGTGAACGATGGCTAGCTCCCCAAATGATCCCAGTCTCTTGTATTGTGCATCTGTTGTAGAAAGAGGCGACGATTTGGAGGACATATGTGCTCTACAAATGTTTGATTTTCTTTTGGATGCAGGTAAGTGGTTTTATCTATGTAAAATATGTTATGCATAATAAGGAGAGGCTGTACTAATTTTTGTATTCGAAAATCATTTTGATGCACTATGAGAGAAAGAGGCGACGATTCGCAGAACATATGTCCTCTACAAATGTAATATTTTCTTTTGGATGCAGATGCAGGATGCAGAGAGTGAATTCTGCTTAATTGAACCTACCTGATCTCCAAAGTCCACGTCTATAGTCTCAATCAACCACACACAACGCAGAGTTACAGTTACACAAACACACAGGCATCCCAACACGGGGGGTAGGAGGGAGGCCAGGTACACATGACTAATACAACAGCTTTGAATGGATGAAAATACACGCACACCACAACAACCCCCGAGCTTCTCCCAGTCAAATCCATCATATCAGTGAGTAGTGAGAGCGCTTGTCCTCTATTACTGAGTGTCTCAGTGGTAACGGCCCTTCGCCAGCCCTTAGGGCACTCTCACACTCACGCCCCTCTGCTACTCACTGCACTATGTCCACTTTACTGCTCCCTAGGGAGCACACTACTGACAGAACACAGCCAAGGGTCCACCCTGCAGCAAAGTCAGCAAACAGAGAGAGGGAGACGGAGAGAGCGAGGGAGACAGAGATAGAGAGAGACAAAGATAAAGAGAGAAAGAGAGATGGGGTGGGAGAGAGGGGGGCTATACGGAGAGGAGGGATGGGAGTGGGTGAGAGGGGGCTATACGGAGAGGAGGGATGGGAGTGGGTGAGAGGGGGGCTATACGGAGAGGAGGGATGGGAGTGGGAGAGAGGGGGGCTATACGGAGAGGAGGGATGGGAGTGGGTGAGAGGGGGGCTATACGGAGAGGAGGGATGGGAGTGGGTGAGAGGGGGGCTATACGGAGAGGAGGGATGGGAGTGGGAGAGAGGGGGGCTATACGGAGAGGAGGGATGGGAGTGGGTGAGAGGGGGGCTATACGGAGAGGAGGGATGGGAGTGGGTGAGAGGGGGGCTATACGGAGAGGAGGGATGGGAGTGGGTGAGAGGGGGGCTATACGGAGAGGAGGGATGGGAGTGGGTGAGAGGGGGGCTATACGGAGAGGAGGGATGGGAGTGGGTGAGAGGGGGGCTATACGGAGAGGAGGGATGGGAGTGGGAGAGAGGGGGGCTATACGGAGAGGAGGGATGGGAGTGGGTGAGAGGGGGGCTATACGGAGAGGAGGGATGGGAGTGGGAGAGAGGGGGGCTATACGGAGAGGAGGGATGGGAGTGGGTGAGAGGGGGGCTATACGGAGAGGAGGGATGGGAGTGGGTGAGAGGGGGGCTATACGGAGAGGAGGGATGGGAGTGGGTGAGAGGGGGGCTATACGGAGAGGAGGGATGGGAGTGGGTGAGAGGGGGGCTATACGGAGAGGAGGGATGGGAGTGGGTGAGAGGGGGGCTATACGGAGAGGAGGGATGGGAGTGGGAGAGAGGGGGGCTATACGGAGAGGAGGGATGGGAGTGGGAGAGAGGGGGGCTATACGGAGAGGAGGGATGGGAGTGGGAGAGAGGGGGGCTATACGGAGAGGAGGGATGGGAGTGGGTGAGAGGGGGGCTATACGGAGAGGAGGGATGGGAGTGGGTGAGAGGGGGGCTATACGGAGAGGAGGGATGGGAGTGGGAGAGAGGGGGGCTATATGGAGAGGAGGGATGGGAGTGGGAGAGAGGGGGGCTATATGGAGAGGAGGGATGGGAGTGGGTGAGAGGGGGGCTATACGGAGAGGAGGGATGGGAGTGGGTGAGAGGGGGGCTATACGGAGAGGAGGGATGGGAGTGGGTGAGAGGGGGCTATACGGAGAGGAGGGATGGGAGTGGGTGAGAGGGGGGCTATACGGAGAGGAGGGATGGGAGTGGGTGAGAGGGGGGCTATACGGAGAGGAGGGATGGGAGTGGGTGAGAGGGGGGCTATACGGAGAGGAGGGATGGGAGTGGGTGAGAGGGGAGCTATACGGAGAGGAGGGATGGGAGTGGGAGAGATGGGGGCTATACGGAGAGGAGGGATGGGAGTGGGTGAGAGGGGGGCTATACGGAGAGGAGGGATGGGAGTGGGAGAGAGGGGGGCTATACGGAGAGGAGGGATGGGAGTGGGAGAGAGGGGGGCTATACGGAGAGGAGGGATGGGAGTGGGAGAGAGGGGGGCTATACGGAGAGGAGGGATGGGAGTGGGAGAGAGGGGGGCTATACGGAGAGGAGGGATGGGAGTGGGAGAGAGGGGGGCTATACGGAGAGGAGGGATGGGAGTGGGTGAGAGGGGGGCTATACGGAGAGGAGGGATGGGAGTGGGTGAGAGGGGGGCTATACGGAGAGGAGGGATGGGAGTGGGTGAGAGGGGGGCTATACGGAGAGGAGGGATGGGAGTGGGTGAGAGGGGGGCTATACGGAGAGGAGGGATATGAGTGGGTGAGAGGGGGGCTATATGGAGAGGAGGGATGGGAGTTGGTGAGACGGGGGCTATACGGAGAGGAGGGATGGGAGTGGGTGAGAGGGGGGCTATACGGAGAGGAGGGATGGGAGTGGGTGAGAGGGGGGCTATACGGAGAGGAGGGATGGGAGTGGGAGAGAGGGGGGCTATACGGAGAGGAGGGATGGGAGTGGGTGAGAGGGGGGCTATACGGAGAGGAGGGATGGGAGTGGGTGAGAGGGGGGCTATACGGAGAGGAGGGATGGGAGTGGGTGAGAGGGGGGCTATACGGAGAGGAGGGATGGGAGTGGGAGAGAGGGGGGCTATACGGAGAGGAGGGATGGGAGTGGGTGAGAGGGGGGCTATACGGAGAGGAGGGATGGGAGTGGGAGAGAGGGGGGCTATACGGAGAGGAGGGATGGGAGTGGGTGAGAGGGGGGCTATACGGAGAGGAGGGATGGGAGTGGGAGAGAGGGGGGCTATACGGAGAGGAGGGATGGGAGTGGGAGAGAGGGGGGCTATACGGAGAGGAGGGATGGGAGTGGGAGAGAGAGAAGATGAAGGGGAATAAAGGGATGGAGACACTACAAGCACAGAGGGAGAGACGAGATGGTGGCCACATACAAATAGTGTAAGTGTAAATTAGTGTGTTGTTCAAGAGTACCTGCAAGTGTGTGTTTGTGAATGATATTAGCCATAATAATGACTTCAGTAGCTGGCTGTCAGCTCACTGACTGATTGGGTTTTGCTTTGAAACCCCTGAAGGTGGTTCTATTGGGTATCAAAAGCTGATTGGCCAACTGATGGACACGCTGACATCCCAAAACCAATGAGAGACTATTAAGCTCTGGATAACCAATCAGATGGCATTGGTGTCTCTATTGTGATTGACTGATTGATTGACAGGTTGAAAGAAGAATACACATACCGGTAGGAAGAGATGTAGTTTGTCAACTCTGTCCTTCAACATTCATCCCTTTACTTATCTCTTTCCTCACAACTGTTCCATCCATCTCTTCCCAACGTATTTTTCTCCTACCCTCTTTCCACGTTCACCCATTCACCCTGCTTTCTCCACAATCAATGTTTCACGATTCACATCTCTTTCTCCTCTATATTTTTCACACCTGTTCTTCCACTGACTCTATCCCATCTCTCTCTCTCCTCTCTTCCCGGCAGAGCCTCCACTTACAGACACCCACGCCTCATCACTTCTCTTTTCCCTCCCTCTCTCCTTTCTTCCTCCCGTCCATCAGTGTGTGCATGCATTAGTGGAAGGGGAAGGGTGAATGTGTGAGTGAGTGTGTGTGTGTAATCATAATTTAGCCGTGTGTCCCGTTGGCCTGTGCAGGTCAGTGTGGCCCGGTGGGCTGGAATTAAACGAGGACACAGAGATGAGTGAAGGGTGGGCATTATGAGGCTCACACGTTTTTCAGCTGTTGAAATATCAGCCCATAGAAATGAATTGCCAGTTGTGGTATACCTTTTTGGTCGTCTCTGACATGTACACAAGCTGACAGTATATATACTGTAGGTTGCATGCCTACCATAAAAGGCTGAATATTATCAGTATGCACATTGCTGTACTAATGCCTCATGTAGACTATTTCTTCAGTTTTTTCATCTGTAAAAGGATACAAACTTGTATAATTGGCTGTAATACTGATTAAAGGCGATTGTGTGTCTCTGTCAGTCAGACAGAGTGTGTATTGTTGTGTTGGCACTGGAATGTACAGTGGAGTGGACACTTTAATGAATCACTTTAATCTTCCATAAACGCCAAAGAATGTGCCCGTCAATAAATGCTCCATGACCCTATGTCCCATAGAGCCGTTTTCACAGGGACTCAATCATGACTGTCACAATGAGACACACACACACACACACACACACACACACACACACACACACACACACACACACACACACACACACACACACACACACACACACACACACACACACACACACACACACACACACACACACACACAGGGCCACAGAGCAATCCCACACAACGCTTATTAAATTACTCCGTCAAATCTGTGTGATGCTTTTTATTCCTCCCACTGAAGGCCTTGGGAAGCCCTTCACACCACATCAAGCATCGGGGAGAGGCTGTGAATAAGTCCATGCAGAGTCTACACATTTAGTTCCTAAATCTAGCATTTGCGGCCGAATGATGAACGTCAAATGGCAACCTGAACTTGTGAGGTAAAGTTGGCATGAACATGAAGCCTGTAGGAAAAGGAACATATTGTTTTGCCATATAGTTTATTCAGATTAGGGTTCTGATGATAACTCAATCAAACCTAGAAATCAACTAATATGGTTGACTTCAGGAATTGTGTGCCTAAGATTTAACATTTGTGTACAGGTTTACAAGGAACTGGTTAACAATGATATTTAGTAATCAACTACTACTTTGTACAGGTGTATATGACTGCTATAGTGTACAGGACTGGTGTATATGACTGGTATATGACTGCTATAGTGTACAGGACTGGTGTATATGACTGGTATATGACTGCTATAGTGTACAAGACTGGTGTATATGACTGGTATAGTGTACTGGACTGGTGTATATGACTGGTATATGACTGCTATAGTGTACAAGACTGGTGTATATGACTGCTATAGTGTACAGGACTGGTGTATATGACTGGTATATGACTGCTATAGTGTACAGGACTGGTGTATATGACTGGTATATGACTGCTATAGTGTACAGGACTGGTGTATATGACTGGTATAGTGTACAGGACTGGTGTGTATGACTGCTATAGTGTACAGGACTGGTGTATATGACTGGTATAGTGTACAGGACTGGTGTGTATGACTGCTATAGTGTACAGGACTGGTGTATATGACTGGTATAGTGTACAGGACTGGTGTAAATGACTGGTATTGTGTACAAGACTGGTGTATATGACTGTTATAGTGTACAGGACTGGTGTATATGACTGGTATTGTGTACAGGACTGGTGTATATGACTGGTATTGTGTACAAGACTGGTGTATATGACTGTTATAGTGTACAGGACTGGTGTATATGACTGGTATTGTGTACAAGACTGGTGTATATGACTGTTATAGTGTACAGGACTGGTGTATATGACTGGTATAGTGTAAAGGACTGGTGTAAATGACTGGTATTGTGTACAGGACCGGTGTATATGCCTGGTATAGTGTAAAGGACTGGTGTATATGACTGGTATAGTGTACAGGACTGGTGTATATGACTGGTATAGTGTACAAGACTGGTGTATATGACTGGTATAGTGTACAGGACTGGTGTATATGACTGCTATAGTGTACAGGACTGGTGTGTATGACTGGTATAGTGTACAGGACTGGTGTATATGACTGGTATTGTGTACAGGACTGGTGTATATGACTGGGATAGTGTACAGGACTGGTGTATATGACTGGTATTGTGTACAGGACTGGTGTATATGACTGGGATAGTGTACAGGACTGGTGTATATGACTGGTATATGACTGGTATAGTGTACAGGACTGGTGTATATGACTGGTATAGTGTACAGGACTGGTGTATATGACTGGTATATGACTGGTATAGTGTACAGGACTGGTGTATATGACTGCTATAGTGTACAGGACTGGTGTATATGACTGGTATATGACTGGTATAGTGTACAGGACTGGTGTATATGACTGGTATAGTGTACAGGACTGGTGTATATGACTGGTATTGTGTACAGGACTGGTGTATATGACTGCTATAGTGTACAGGACTGGTGTATATGACGGGTATAGTGTACAGGACTGGTGTATATGACTGGTATAGTGTACAGGACTGGTGTATATGACTGGTATAGTGTACAGAACTGGTGTATATGACTGGTATATGACTGGTATAGTGTACAGGACTGGTGTATATGACTGGAAGAATGTGTACAGGACTGGTGTATATGACTGGTATAGTGTACAGGACTGGTGTATATGACTGGTATAGTGTACAGGACTGGTGTATATGACTGGTATATGACTGGTATAGTGTACAGGACTGGTGAATATGACTGGTATAGTGTACAGGACTGGTGTAAATGACTGATATTGTGTACAGGACTGGTGTATATGACTGCTATAGTGTACAGGACTGGTGTATATGACTGGTATATGACTGGTATAGTGTACAGGACTGGTGTATATGACTGGTATAGTGTACAGGACTGGTGTATATGACTGGTATATGACTGGTATAGTGTACAGGACTGGTGTATAGGACTGCTATAGTGTACAAGACTGGTGTATATGACTGGTGTATATGACTGCTATAGTGTACAGGAAGTGTGTGTATGACTGCTATAGTGTACAGGACTGGTGTATATGACTGGTATTGTGTACAGGACTGGTGTGTATGGCTGCTAAAGTGTACAGGACTGGTGTATATGACTGGTATAGTGACAGGACTGGTGTAAATGACTGGTATTGTGTACAGGACTGGTGTAAATGACTGGTATTGTGTACAGGACTGGTGTATATGACTGGTATTGTGTACAAGACTGGTGTATATGACTGCTATAGTGTACAGGACTGGTGTATATGACTGGTATAGTGTAAAGGACTGGTGTAAATGACTGGTATTGTGTACAGGACTGGTGTGTATGACTGGTATTGTGTACTGGGTTGGTGTATATGACTGGTGTTGTGTACAGGACTGGTGTATATGACTGGTATTGTGTACTGGGTTGGTGTATATGACTGGTATTGTGTACTGGACTGGTGTATATGACTGGTGTTGTGTACAGGACTGGTGTATATGACTGGTATTGTGTACTGGGTTGGTGTATATGACTGGTATTGTGTACTGAACTGGTGTATATGACTGGTATTGTGTACAGGACTGGTGTAAATGACTGGTATTATGTACAGGACTGGTGTATATGACTGGTATTGTGTAAAGGACTGGTGTATATGACTGGTATTGTGTACTGGGTTGGTGTATATGACTGGTATTGTGTACAGGACTGGTGTATATGACTGGTATTGTGTACTGGACTGGTGTATATGACTGGTATTGTGTACAGGACTGGTGTGTATGACTGGTATTGTGTACTGGTTTGGTGTATATGACTGGTATTGTGTACAGGACTGGTGTGTATGACTGGTATTGTGTACTGGGTTGGTGTATATGACTGGTGTTGTGTACAGGACTGGTGTATATGACTGGTATTGTGTACTGGGTTGGTGTATATGACTGGTATTGTGTACTGGACTGGTGTATATGACTGGTGTTGTGTACAGGACTGGTGTATATGACTGGTATTGTGTACTGGGTTGGTGTATATGACTGGTATTGTGTACTGGACTGGTGTATATGACTGGTGTTGTGTACTGGGTTGGTGTGTATGACTGGTATTGTGTACTGGACTGGTGTATATGACTGGTGTTGTGTACTGGGTTGGTGTATATGGAACCATGTTTGTTCATTCAGCTCCCCGGTGGAATGCAGAGAATGTTGTTGAATGAGGTCTTCATGTGGCAGAAGAGAGGAGAGAGGCTGAAGAAAGGTCTCTACGACACACACGGACACAAACGCATGCATGCACACACGTACACAGACACACACACACACACACACAGACACACACACACACACACACACACACACACACACACACACACACACACACACACACACACACACACACACACACACACACACACACACACACACACACACACACACACACACACACACACACACACACACACACACACACACACACACACACACACACACACACACAATGGGAGAGCACTCAGAGAATGTGGAGAATGCAGGCTCAAATGGATACTTGAGAAGAGACCTGGAGTTTGGTGTTTGATCTCCAAGTGATTCAGCCATGGCCACAGACAGGCAGGCTAAGATTCCACTCCACATACAATACTATCAATCCATCCTTTAACCTTTCTCTAGCCAGGTAAGCCATTCAGAACAGTCTCTTTCACCAAAGGTGTATAGACAAAGGGACTTTTACAGTACTCAACATAGACTCCACTTGAGCCATGTTGAAGAGCAATCAAATGGCAAAGACAATGACAATTGATCTTATCAAAGCTCTGACTGATTTAACCAGTGATGGTTGGTCTAATCTTTCTCTTAGATATATAGGCGATGCTTGGGGTTTGCCGAATGGGTTTAAATTGTATCTTGGAAATAGAAATAAGCAGCAGTAGGATGGCACCAATCCATATACCTGTGAATTTAAAAGGGTGCGCCACAGGGTTAAATTCTGGGACCATTGTTATTCTGCATTTTTGTTAATGATATTTGGGTCACATATTGTACCATTTAATTATGGAATAAACCATATATACAATATGAATATACTGTAATATATGAACCTCGCTGAAAAGATTTATAGACATTTGATGAACAAAACATTTAAGGAAAAATATTGTAAAACCAAAAGCTCAACCTCCAAGACTCAGTCATGCTGCATTTCCTTAACTGGGGGTGCATACGCACAGTACAGACCCACTGATATACTGTACTGCGGCCCGCGGGTGGTTTTATTTGCCCCCAACGTTTTCTGAGCACATTAAAAAAAAAGTTTTTTTCTTCACATTTTCATTGTTGGACATTAAAGACTGTAAAAACAGCAGGAAATCCGCCCCAAGTGATTTTAATTTTGGAAATCTGTTCCCAAGTATTCCCACGCATGATAGAAGGACTCGTGATCATATACAAATGTAAGCAAGGTTTGAGATGATTATGTTTTAGTCAAATATTATATTATTGTGGTCAATTTGCAGTCTACGGGGGCCTCCCGGGTGGCGCAGTGGTCTAGGGCACTGCATCGCAGCGCTAGCTGTGCCACCAGAGACTCTGGGTTCGCGCCCAGGCTCTGTTGCAGCCGGCCGCGACCGGGAGGTACGTGGGGCGACGCACAATTGGCCTAGCGTCGTCCGGGTTAGGGTAAGGTTTGGCCGGTAGGGATATCCTTGTCTGCTGTAATGTAATAGTGATAACTCAGTCTTACCATGATCCCTGCTGTAATGTAATAGTGATAACTCAGTCCTACCATGAACCCTGCTGTAATGTAATAGTGATAACTCAGTCCTACCATGATCCCTGCTGTAATGTAATAGTGATAACTCAGTCCTACCATGATCCCTGCTGTAATGTAATAGTGATAACTCAGTCCTACCACGATCCCTGCTGTAATGTAATAGTGATAACTCAGTCCTACCATGATCCCTGCTGTAATGTAATAGTGATAACTCAGTCTTACCATGATCCCTGCTGTAATGTAATAGTGATAACTCAGTCCTACCACAATCCCTGCTGTAATGTAATAGTGATAACTCAGTCCTACCATGATCCCTGCTGTAATGTAATAGTGATAACTCAGTCTTACCATGATCCCTGCTGTAATGTAATAGTGATAACTCAGTCCTACCACGATCCCTGCTGTAATGTAATAGTGATAACTCAGTCCTACCATGATCCCTGCTGTAATGTAATAGTGATCACTCAGTCTTACCATGATCCCTGCTGTAATGTAATAGTGATAACTCAGTCCTACCACGATCCCTGCTGTAATGTAATAGTGATAACTCAGTCCTACCACGATCCCTGCTGTAATGTAATAGTGATAACTCAGTCCTACCACGATCCCTGCTGTAATGTAATAGTGATAACTCAGTCCTACCACGATCCCTGCTGTAATGTAATAGTGATAACTCAGTCCTACCATGATCCCTGCTGTAATGTAATAGTGATAACTCAGTCTTACCATGATCCCTGCTGTAATGTAATAGTGATAACTCAGTCCTACCACGATCCCTGCTGTAATGTAATAGTGATAACTCAGTCCTACCATGATCCCTGCTGTAATGTAATAGTGATAACTCAGTCCTACCACGATCCCTGCTGTAATGTAATAGTGATAACTCAGTCCTACCATGATCCCTGCTGTAATGTAATAGTGATAACTCAGTCTTACCATGATCCCTGCTGTAATGTAATAGTGATAACTCAGTCCTACCACGATCCCTGCTGTAATGTAATAGTGATAACTCAGTCCTACCACGATCCCTGCTGTAATGTAATAGTGATAACTCAGTCCTACCATGATCCCTGCTGTAATGTAATAGTGATAACTCAGTCCTACCACGATCCCTGCTGTAATGTAATAGTGATAACTCAGTCCTACCATGATCCCTGCTGTAATGTAATAGTGATAACTCAGTCCTACCATGATCCCTGCTGTAATGTAATAGTGATAACTCAGTTCTACCACAGAAAGCAGGAAATGGATAGATAGAAAGAGAGTGAGACACAGAACAAAGCAGACATGATACCTCAGCCTAAAGGCTTTTCATTTACTGTCACCTCTAACATCATTCCTCTCCTCAGAGTTTCTCATCATACAACATTCTCTGTGTTGCTGCCCTTGTTGTCCTCAGGGCATTTTGTTGCTCCATAGGCGGGTGCCCTCGGATTCAAAGTCCATTTGGCTCTGCGTCCAGGGAGATAGAATCAAGACCATCAGCCCATTCAGTGGCTACCCCCCGCCACACACACACACACACAGACAGAAGCAAAGGCACTCGCACACAAACACATCGCTATGTGCAGATGATTATGGTGCCATAATGTGCCCTATGGCACCATCATCTCCTTCCAGCCACAAAGGTAATACTGGCAATCCAATGAAAAAACGCTGGGTCTTTATGCTTTCTTACTCAAACCTCATTCTTGCCATTTGCCACTTTGACACCATCTCTTCTCTCTCCCCCCACTTTCCCCTCTTTTCTCTCTTTCTCTTACACCAAATATGGCCACAATAACTTGATTTTATTTTTCCTTCTCGCTCCAAAGCACAATATTCAACCTCTATCTCTCTTTTGTACTTTCAATGTCTTTTTTGTCCTCCCTCCTTTCTTTAAAAAAAAACTTCCAAGGTCAGACAGGACAAACAATGCCAGTGGTGTCTGCTTGAATGGTGGTCGCTATCGGCGACCAGTGCCTGGGTTGCCAAGGCAACGCTTTAACCATTAATTTTCAATTAAAACAGACAAAGAAATGACAGCTCGGGGTCTATAGAAGATGTCAAGAATCGGTATTAATATACGACAAGTGAGCATAATTGTGTGTCCATTTCCCTCACATTCATCTAGGCTATCAGTGAAATGTGAAAGCGGTAGATAATTTGGGGGTAGGGGGGAGTGAAACGCAGTCCACTGTTTTCTTCTAACGAAGAGGTGCTTCTAATGTATCTCTCAGAGAAATAGCATTCATCATTACCGTTACCATTACCGTATTAATATTTTGTCAGAGGTGTTATTATTTTCATTACCATACGATTACACAAATGCTATTTCACTTATGTGTCAAACACTTATTCACACCATCATACGCACACGCACACAATAACAATAACAGGCATCTCGATGTTAAATGAGTTAAATATGAAGGAGTCATTCTGTAGGTCTGATTAGTTTTCTACCACACACTGCCTTATGATAAGATCTCCAAATCAAGCTAATATGAGTGCTGCTGTGTGACCACTTTGTTTGATATGGCAGGAGTGACCAATGCCAAACAAACACAAGCAACACAAGGCCAGATAGCACAGCACCTTAGGACCTTGAGGAAAACACAGAGAGAAAAACACAAACAAAAGACTACAGTCCCCAAAATGGACTCCACCAGCTGCAGAAGAGAGGCCTAGCAGAGAGAAAATAAAGAGGAGAGATGGGGGAAGAAGGAAAGAAAAGGAAAAAGAGGAAGATGGGGAGAGAGAGGGAGGGAGAGCGAAGGTAAGGAGTGATGCAGAGATAGTGTTATTAAAGAGATAGTGGTACTATTAGCGAGGGGTAGGTAGGTATGGGTAGGATTAGAAGTCTTGATGTCCTGGCAGACATGTATCCATCTCCATCTCCAACTCTAAGACCTGAGGACCCCTTGTTGCCACCCCGTGGATGCGTGCCCTTAGCACTGCCTGAGTGAATGTTATCAGACCCTCATCGGGTTTCCCCAAACCCCCTACACACACAAACACACACTACATACTCACTACACTCACTACACACTCACACTGGGTAGACGTTATCTGAGCCAGTACACACACAGGCACCAGAGTGTCTGTGAGTCTGAGTGTGTGTTGCCCACAGAGGAAGTCTGTCTGCCCTGGCAGGGTGGGGTGGGGTAACCAGCCGTGTGCCAGTATAGATAAGGGGCAGGGGTGGGCGCCTGATAACCGACGGTAATACAGGACAAACAGAATCAAGCCAGGCAGGCGATTGTTACTCCAGCGTGTGTGCATGTGTGTGTCTCTCTCTCTGTGTGTGTGTCTCTCGCTGTGTGTGTGTGTGTGTGTGTGTGTGTGTGTGTGTGTGTGTGTGTGTGTGTGTGTGTGTGTGTGTGTGTGTGTGTGTGTGTGTGTGTGTGTGTGTGTGTGTGTGTGTGTGTGTGTGTGTGTGTGTGTGTGCGTGTGTGTGTAAGCGTAAGAGAGAGAGAGGTGGAGACTGTTACTGGGCAGTGTGTAAGAGAAATGGGGGTTTGGAGCCGGTCTGATATTAAAAGAGAGGAGGGGTGGAGACTGTTACTGGGCAGTGTGTAAGAGAAATGGGGGTTTGGAGCCAGTCTGATATTAAAAGAGAGGAGGGGTGGAGACTGTTACTGGGCAGTGTGTAAGAGAAATGGGGGTTTGGAGCCAGTCTGATATTAAAAGAGAGGAGGGGTGGAGACTGTTACTGGGCAGTGTGTAAGAGAAATGGGGGTTTGGAGCCAGTCTGATATTAAAAGAGAGGAGGGGTGGAGACTGTTACTGGGCAGTGTGTAAGAGAAATGGGGGTTTGGAGCCAGTCTGATATTAAAAGAGGAGGAGGGGTGGAGACTGTTACTGGGCAGTGTGTAAGAGAAATGGGGGTTTGGAGCCAGTCTGATATTAAAAGAGGAGGAGGGGTGGAGACTGTTACTGGGCAGTGTGTAAGAGAAATGGGGGTTTGGAGCCAGTCTGATATTAAAAGAGGAGGAGGGGTGGAGACTGTTACTGGGCAGTGTGTAAGAGAAATGGGGGTTTGGAGCCAGTCTGATATTAAAAGAGGAGGAGGGGTGGAGACTGTTACTGGGCAGTGTGTAAGAGAAATGGGGGTTTGGAGCCAGTCTGATATTAAAAGAGGAGGAGGGGTGCTCCTCAGTACGGTGATATTATGTCAGCATAGAAAATAAGAGAAAACGGCATCAGAATAGGAGAAAGAAAACAACATTGGATTAATGGGTTCATTGCTTTCCAAAATGCTACATTTATTCACTGGCAAATCACATCCTTATCTTTCCCATGACCCTCTCTATCTCTCTCCTTCCTTCATTCTATATTCTTCTCTCTCTCTCCTTCCTTCATTCTATATTCTTCTCTCTCTCCTTCCTTCATTCTATATTCTTCTCTCTCTCCTTCCTTCATTCTATATTCTTCTCTCTCTCTCCTTCCTTCATTCTATATTCTTCTCTCTCTCCTTCCTTCATTCTATATTCTTCTCTCTCTCTCCTTCCTTCATTCTATATTCTTCTCTCTCTCCTTCCTTCATTCTATATTCTTCTATCTCTCTCCTTCCTTCATTCTATATTCTTCTCTCTCTCTCCTTCCTTCATTCTATATTCTTCTCTCTCTCCTTCCTTCATTCTATATTCTTCTCTCTCTCCTTCCTTCATTCTATATTCTTCTCTCTCTCTCCTTCCTTCATTCTATATTCTTCTCTCTCTCTCCTTCCTTCATTCTATATTCTTCTCTCTCTCCTTCCTTCATTCTATATTCTTCTCTCTCTCCTTCCTTCATTCTACATTCTTCTCTCTCTCTCCTTCCTTCATTCTATATTCTTCTCTCTCTCCTTCCTTCATTCTATATTCTTCTCTCTCTCCTTCCTTCGTTATATATTCTTCTCTCTCTCCTTCCTTCATTCTATATTCTTCTCTGTCCTTCCTTCCTTCTATATTCTTCTCTCTCTCTCCTTCCTTCATTCTATATTCTTCTCTCTCTCCTTCCTTCACTCTATATTCTTCTCTCTCTCGCCTTCCTTCATTCTATATTCTTCTATCTCTCTCCTTCCTTCCTTCATTCTATATTCTTCTCTCTCTCCTTCCTTCATTCTATATTCTTCTCTCTCTCTCCTTCCTTCATTCTATATTCTTCTCTCTCTCCTTCCTTCACTCTATATTCTTCTCTCTCTCTCCTTCCTTCATTCTATATTCTTCTCTGTCCTTCCTTCCTTCATTCTATATTCTTCTCTCTCCTTCCTTCCTTCATTCTATATTTTTCTCTCTCTCTCCTTCCTTCATTCTTTATTCTTCTCTGTCCTTCCTTCCTTCATTCTATATTCTTCTCTCTCTCTCCTTCCTTCACTCTATATTCTTCTCTCTCCTTCCTTCCTTCATTCTATATTCTTCTCTCTCCTTCCTTCCTTCATTCTATATTCTTCTCTCTCTCTCCTTCCTTCCTTCACTCTATATTCTTCTCTCTCTCTCCTTCCTTCATTCTATATTCTTCTCTCTCTCCTTCCTTCATTCTATATTCTTCTCTCTCCTTCCTTCCTTCACTCTATATTATTCTCTTTCCTTCCTTTCTTCATTCTATATTCTTCTCTGTCCTTCCTTCCTTCATTCTATATTCTTCTCTTTCCTTCCTTTCTTCATTCTATATTCTTCTCTTTCCTTCCTTCCTTCATTCTATATTCTTCTCTTTCCTTCCTTTCTTCATTCTATATTCTTCTCTCTCTTTCCTTCCTTCATTCTATATTCCTCTCTCTCTCCTTCCTTCATTCTATTTTCTTCTCTGTCCTTCCTTCCTTCACTCTATATTCTTCTCTTTCCTTCCTTTCTTCATTCTATATTCTTCTCTGTCCTTCCTTCCTTCATTCTATATTCTTGTCTTTCCTTCCTTTCTTCATTCTATATTCTTCTCTGTCCTTCATTCTATATTCTTCTCTCTCATTCCTTCCTTCATTCTATATTCTTCTCTCTCTCCTTCCTTCATTCTATATTTTTCTCTGTCCTTCCTTCCTTCACTCTATATTCTTCTCTCTCTCCTTCCTTCATTCTATATTCTTCTCTCTCCTTCCTTCCTTCATTCTATATTCTTCTCTCTCCTTCCTTCCTTCATTCTATATTCTTCTCTTTCCTTCCTTCCTTCACTCTATATTCTTCTCTCTCTCTCCTTCCTTCCTTCACTCTCTGTTCTTTTCTCTCTCTCCTTCCTTCATTCTATATTCTTCTCTGTCCTTCCTTCCTTCATTCTATATTCTTCTCTCTCATTCCTTCCTTCATTCTATATTCTTCTCTGTCCTTCCTTCCTTCATTCTATATTCTTCTCTGTCCTTCCTGACCTCCCTCTTTCGCTCGGT
>NC_074667.1:60875314-60907754 GCF_029448725.1 Salvelinus fontinalis
ATAAATCAGTTAATGTATATAGTCTTAGAAAAACAGGGTTCTTCAACTATCCCCATAAGATAACCCTATTTTGGTTCCGGATAGAACTCTTTTCTGTTTCAGGTAGAACCATTTTGAGTTCCACGTAGAAGGGTTCTACATGGATCCCAAAACTGTTCTTCAAAGGGTTCTCCTATGAGGACAGCCAAATAGCCTTTTTAGGTTCTACATGGCACCTTTTTTTCTAAGAGTGTAGAATATACAGTACACACCTGTGACAGACAGAGTTGTTCCAGAGAAGGTATATCCCCATTCTGCATTAACTGTTTTAAATCTGAACTTGTACTCAGTTGAGTCTCTTTCTCTCAGGTCTGTGATTTTTAGAGTGGAGTCCTTGTCTGTTTGTCGATGGTATTCCACACGATCTGCATACTCTGAGTCCTGGATCAGGTCTGTAGTAACTCCAGACTCCCATTTGTTGAACCAGGATACTTCTGTGACGTTATGCCAACTGGGATGTGTGTAAGAGCAGGATATGTCCACTGTTGACCCTTTCAAAGCACAGATACTCTGATGGGTGTAAGTCACATTCATACAGCTCTCACCCCGAACACCTGAAACAAAATGTAACTGATCAATTCCTGAAATCAAAATGAGACTAAATGTTTTAGGTTCATTTAAAATGAAAATTAAATATAGACATATATCTACACTCAGAAATAAAGTTTTACATTTGTTGCTAAAAGGGTACAACCCCTTGTCTCTGGGGTGGTACTGTAACGTTCGTCGTTATGCGAAAGAGAGGAGGACCAAGATGCAGCATGGTGAGTATTCATTTTAATTAGAATACTTGAAACAAACAACAAAAACAATAAACCGACAAATGAACGAAGACGAAACAGTCCCGTATGGTGAACAAACACTGGAACAGGAACAATCACCCACAACCCACAATGACACAACAGGCTACCCAAATATGGCTCCCAATCAGAGACAACGACTAACACCTGCCTCTGATTGAGAACCATATCAGGCCAAACACATAGAAACAGACAAACTAGACATACAACATAGAATGCCCACTCACATCACACCCTGACCAAACAAAACATAGAAACATACAAAGCAAACTATGGGTCAGGGCGTGATAGGTACCCTGTAAGGTCCTCCTTTGTACTTTTAGTTATAAGTGGTGATGTTACGTTTGATAACATAGCTCCGAGGCATGTGTAGAAATAGCTAAGCGGTGTATTTCGAAGCAGTGTGCCGATGCCTGTTTCACTTTATCAGAAGCACATGATCAATGACGTCCGAATCTTGGTTTCGTCGAACAACCACCTGGTTAGTTTGGTATTGGTTTGGTAGAAGACATAAAGGCTACACTGCATACGCTATATGGGGTGTGGGGCGTCAACAATAATCATTTAGCTGCTCTAAATAATTTGGACCAGCAGGTGCCACCAGTGTACCCTCTGTTAATCAAAGCCTTGATTTATGAAACTATTTTCGACACAATTGGCTGAAAAACCTCAATGCTTCAGGAACCTTTGTTTCTCCATGACTAGTTATAGACAGGGGCGGATTTAGGTATAGGCGACATGGGCAGCCACCCGGGGCGGCATCTCGCCGAGGGCGGCACGGGGAACCCGCACAAAACAAAAAAATAAAAATTATATTCTGAATGGTGACATTTGCGCGATCGGAATTTCTATCGCTCATTTGCACGTCACGTCAATGATATCATGTCACCGTGTGGGACTGTGGGTCAATTAACCTTGTCGGAGTTGCGCACCTCTAACTTTGAACAGTACAAATGCAATTAGTAATGCACTTAGTTGTGTAATTTAGCTTGTGTGTTTCTTGTTTGACGTACAACAGTGTAATAATCAGGTTATCTTCTTTATAAGAGTGTTATTCTATTTGTGTATTTGTGTGATATAGGATTTGTGCAATTTAGTTTTATTTGTGAGTTTTTTGTTAGCAATAGGGTAATAGTGTAATAATTTTATTTTCATTTTTATTTGTATTTAAATACTACAATTTGTTTATATTTGTCTTTGTTACTTATTTTTGAGTGTTCACCCAGGGAGCCATACAAGCTCGAACCACCACTGGTTCTAGGTACAGTACCAGTCAAAAGTTTAGACACACTTACTCATTCAAGGGTTTTTCTTTTCTTTTTACTAATTTCTACATTGTATAATAATAGTGAAGACGTCAAAACTATGAAATATCACGTTGAATCATGTAGTAAACAAAACAGTGTTAAACAAATCAAAATATATTTTATATTTGAGATTCTTCAAAGTAGCCACCCTTTGCCTTGATGACAGCTTTGCACACATTATTCTACAATGTAGAACATAGTACAGATAAAGAAAAACCCTTGATTGAGAAGGTGTGTCCAAAGTTTTGACTGGTACTGTACATGATTGTACCCCAGTTCATAACACAGATTGTACCTTTTGCCACAGGTACAAAAGCATTGCAAAGCCATTTGTTCCTTGTCTGTGGCAAAACTGTACCTCTACCATAGATCACTTAAACTAGTACAACACTTCCACTCATGGGTGGCCAAAAATAACTATCTGAACACCAAGCCCCCACTAAGCCATGCCTCCAATATCATTATCCAGTTTTTGAGTGAATTGTAGAGTTACTTGTTAGTGACGGAGACACGGTTGTTGAATTCGTACATTTTCAGTCCTGAGTTCCTAGGCGTATATTATTAAAATTAAACTCTTTATGACAATACATTACATATCTCATGAGGCCTTATTTTGAAGACTAGTTTTACTCTAATAAAGTGGCTTGAAATTCGTGGTGTACAGGCCACATCAGGCCTGCAAGTAGGCTTGAAAAAATCAAGTCCCTTTCCCCAAATTCCCAGATTTTAACAAATTTTCCCCCGTTTCAGAAATCTTCCAACCGGGATTTCTGAAAAAGCTGGCTTGCATTGTGATTTGTCATTCCTATTGGAATCCAGCCAAAGTTAGGATATCCAACAGTGTGAATATTATTCATACGCCATCTGCATTCATGATGACTGTCAGGTTTAGGAACATTGTGAGGAGACTACCTAAGCCATTTAAACTGGAATAACCATTTTAGTAACGGGTGAAAAAAAATCTAACAAAGCTGATTGGATTAGTTTAGAAAAATGTACGTTATTTATTTTAGCATAGCATAGCATTTTGATCACCCTGCAGTAGAGCATGCAGGGAAATATAATGATGATAATAATGATGGTACAAATTTGCCTTTTTAGAGTGCCACCCCAGTAACAAAAATCTACCTCATTTTAGGTGGCAAAGATTCATAATTGTACTTTAAGGGTATTTAGGGTACACAAAATATGTTTGTACCCTGGGAAACAGAAATGCACCTTCACACTGTAGACCTTAATTTGAGAGTGAGAGTGTGATGATTGGGTAATACTTTCCTTGACACCCAGTGTCCTAACACTTTATGACACAGTGATAACCATGTCATAATATGTCATAACAGCTGACATAACTTGTCATAACCTGTCATAATATGGAGAACACTGTCATGAGGCATATATTGACACCTTTTGTGACATATATTGCGTTACTTTATGGCTGGTTATGACACCGACAGTAACATTTATTAAATTAAAAAAATTCCCTGCCAAGAAGTTTCCTTTCATTTGGAAGTTTGTCTCTTAAATCCTTTGTTGTTGTACTGAATTATTTACAGTCATGTTTTTTCCATCACATTTTCCATAACTTGTATCAAAAACATGTAATGACACTGTCAGGAAGCATTATGACCATCCTGTGTCACTTTACTTGGAAGAAGAAAATACACTTTATGACACTGTCAGGAAGCATTATGACCATCCTGTGTCACTTTACTTGGAAGAAGAAAATACACTTTATGACACTGTCAGGAAGCATTATGACCATCCTGTGTCACTTTACTTGGAAGAAGAAAATACACTTTATGACACTGTCAGGAAGCATTATGACCATCCTGTGTCACTTTACTTGGAAGAAGAAAATACACTTTATGACACTGTCAGGAAGCATTATGACCATCCTGTGTCACTTTACTTGGAAGAAGAAAATACACTTTATGACACTGTCAGGAAGCATTATGACCATCCTGTGTCACTTTACTTGGAAGAAGAAAATACACTTTATGACACTGTCAGGAAGCATTATGACCATCCTGTGTCACTTTACTTGGAAGAAGAAAATACACTTTATGACACTGTCAGGAAGCATTATGACCATCATAATCATATAAGCCAGACAGGCCTGTCACGTATTTCCCTTATATCAGTCATCAGTCAAAAGAGGGTGTCTTATCCTGCTCCTGAAATCTGCTCCTGCATTCATCCCAGTCATCAGCAACAGAGCATTGGGTTGGGTGCATGTCTGACATCAATAGGTGCGCAATTACAATGATAATTTAATATGGTCAACATTGATTTTTTTATCAAGTAAAGTTTTACCGATTATTGTACCTTTATATTTAAAATATGGGGTACAAAGATGTATCATTCAACTCTTTATCCTCACATGTACCCTAATAGGCACCTAACAGTACCATGTGAGATTATTATGTGTACCTTTGAAGGTACATGATGTGTATTTTTATATTTTTGTACCCCAGGGAAAAATACTGTATCCTTATTTTCTAAGAGTGTATGACGTTGTCATTTCTATGTAATGTGTCCCTTCTCGTTGGCCTTAAATGATTGATACTTGTTAAGTAGAGAACTAATTGCATTCACACTCACACACTGCAGGAGCTTGGATATCCTCATGGCCTTTTACAGCACAGGAGTAACTGTCTGAATAAGAATTATTGACAGAGTATTGCAGGGATGTGGGCTCATCTAGACGTTGTCCGTTCTTGTACCAGATGTAGGTGGGGTTGGGGTTGTCAGTCAGACTGCAGGTGGTGCTACAGGTCAATGTCCTCTGTCCCTCTGTAGCAGGAGTCACCTTCACCTGCAGGTCTGAATGAGGAGAGAATAAAAACATAAAAGAACAACCCTCAATATTTCCACCTAATTTGTATTTATTATACCTTTATTTTACTAGGCAAGTCAGTTGAGAACAAATTCTTATTTACAATTGCGGCCTACCAGGGAACAGAGGTTAACTGCCTTGTTCAGGGGTAGAACAACATATTTTTTACCTTATCAGCTCAGGGAGTCGATCCAGCAACCTTTCAGTTACTGGCCTAATGCTTTAACCACTAGGCTACCTGCCGCCCCAATACTACTAGAGGTAAAGTAGTTACACTATAGAATAATGTTATGTAAATATAGTACTACCAGTATATCATAATGTTCTATAATACTACCAGTATATTATACAATTCTGTACGTGTAGTATTACCAGTATATCATAATGTTCTGTAAGTGTAGTATTACCAGTATATCATAATGCTCTGTAAGTGTAGCATTACCAGTATATCATAATGTTCTGTAAGTGTAGCATTACCAGTATTATCATATTGTTCTGTAAGTGTAGTATTACCAGTATATCATAATGTTCTGTAAGTGTAGCATTACCAGTATATCATCATGTTCTGTAAGTGTAGTATTACCAGTATATCATCATGTTCTGTAAGTGTAGTATTACCAGTATATCATCATGTTCTGTAAGTGTAGAATTACCAGTATATCATCATGTTCTGTAAGTGTAGTATTACCAGTATATCATCATGTTCTGTAAGTGTAGCATTACCAGTATATCATCATGTTCTGTAAGTGTAGTATTACCAGTATATCATAATGTTATGTAAGTGTAGTTTTACCTGTGACAGTCAGAGTTGTTCCAGGGAAGCTGTATCCCCATCCTGAGGTTTCTGTGTTGAATATGAATTTATACTCAGCTGAGTCGCTCTCTCTCAGATCTGTGATTCTCAGGGTGGAGGGAAGGCTCTCCAGGGCCCGACCTGCATACTCTGGGTCTCTGGTTAGGTCCTCAGGGGCTGACTTATCACTTCTAAACCAGAATGTTGTTTTGATCGGATGATGACTGGAATAAATACCGGATATGTCCACTGATGACCCCTTCAAGGCACAGATACTCTTGTCAGTATAAGTTACTCTGTTGCAGCTCTGATCCTGAACACCTGAAACATAATGACAAGAGGGCATTACTTATACAATACAATCATGAGCTGCAATAATCCTGTGTTACAGTTATGTTAGAAGACTGTGAGGACTGTTTAGCAGACAGAATAGATAAACTTCAAAAGTTATACTAGAATACTGAGTTGAAGCCACACTCACACACTGCAGGAGAGTGAAGAGCCTCATTGGATTGTACAGCACAGGAGTAGCTGTCTGCAGCATCAGGGTAGACTGAATAGGGGGAAGTGTTGTCAGTTACTATCTGTCCGTTCTTGTACCAGATGTAGGTGGGGTTACCAGTCAGAACACAGGTGGTGCAGGTCAGTGTCTTCCACGCTGATAAAACTGAATAAGGAGTCACCTTCACCTGCAGGTCTGAAGGAGGACATAACACATTACAACCATTACTGACATCTATTCTAGTCACATGACGTTTCTTTTTTGAAGACAAAACACTACAATTTCCAGAACTAAATTGACAGAAGAATATCACTGTACCTGTGACAGACAGAGTGACTCCAGGGTTGCCAGTAAATCTCCCTCCGGTCTGATCTGTTATAAATCTGAACTTGTACGTAGCTGAGTCACTCTCTCTCAGGTCTGTGATTGTCAGAGTGCAGTCATTCTTGTTATCTTTATGATACGTCACACGACCTTTATAGTCTGCGTCATCACTCAGACTCACAGGATTCCCCTCAGCATCATTTTCAGTGAACCAGAAGGTTTTTGTGACTGTACCACTGGGATATGTGTAAGAGCAGGACATCTCCACTGTTGACCCCTTCAAGGTACAGATACTCTGAGTGGTGTATGTAACACTCCAGCCATCCTGACCCAGTACAACTGAAACACACAGTCACATAACACAAGGATATTACATTAAGCATAGGTCTATTGGCTTACACTGACAGTAGGGTTTTTCCACACTTTGTTGCCGTACTGTAGTTTCTGAGTTGAGTGTGAATGGAAACCACACGTAAGCATCACTCAGTGAGGTGTGAAAGATAAATGCCTAACAGACGATGCCACTGAACACACCAGAATAACATTAAGATAACATTACTAAAACAGTTATGAATGAGACCATACCTGCTACAGACCAGAGAAAGACCACCAACACACTTCCTGCTGTTCTCAAGGCCATTGTTGCATCTCCCACCCTGCAGTCTTAGAAACATAAACAACAACTCACTCTATAGCTGGTGAATAACTCCACCTGATACATTAAACCAGTCCAGGGTCCATATTCACACTGTGTCTCAGAGTAGACTAGGAGAGCTGATCTAGGACCAGTTTAGACTTTTTAGATCATTATTATATGGACCAGGGGGACCTGATCTTAGATCAGCACTCCTGCTTTGAGACACTTCATGATACTGGCCCTGATGTAACAACCTAAGCACAGCTCAAAACTAAACAAAAAGTTAAATGATTCAGTAAGTCATACCATGTGATTTATGGCTAAAACATAAAATAATAACAATGATAATAATAATAACATAAAAAACTAAACTATATAATATACTGTAGCGGTACTTACAGAGTGAAGGAGAGAGGTATTGTACAGTGAGTCAACTTACTGGCGTAGCAGGGCATAGAAACAAGAAGTGTGAGTTCTGTAGTTGATTGACACATTTTTAAAGTAGCCTAGTCAGGGATTTAAGACAATAACATGCATCAACAGCATGTCAGAAAAAAGATGTACTGTATTTTATGTATCTAAATATAAAATGTGACCACATAGCTAGTTGCATTTCTTCATTTGTGCCTGAAAAAATGTCAAGAGGCAAAATGCAGCCCATTTTCAAAGTGGTCTTTATACAGATCCAATACAACGTGTTGGCTGGAATTTACAGGGATTCTTAACCCTCATACTACCGACTGGGCTCATTTTGACCCCAGAGGCATATTTTTTATCATAGCCCGTTTATTAAATTCTTCAAATGTTTCATGACTATGTCAATAAACTTGTTCTTAATTCATCTAAATCATTGTTTAGGGTTTCTGTATCAATATGGAATTTTGACAAGTTTGACCCCGGGCAAAAACACCTATTCTGCCCATATTAATGTGAGTGGACCTGTATCAGGGATTTTGATCACATAGACAGATCATCTGAAGAGATACTCCCTGTGTACTCTCCTCAGATCTTAGTTTTCTGTAAATCACTTATCATATGTGTTAAAAAAGCCGGGCCATTTTATCAATGGCAATTTGAATGCACAGAGATACCGTGACGAGATCCTGAGGCCCATTGTCATGCCATTCATCCGCCGCCATCACCTCCTGTTTCAGCATGATAATGCACGGCTTCATGTCACAAGGATTTCTACACAATTCCTGGAAGCTGAAAATGTCCCGCTTTTTCCATGGCCTGCATTCTCACCAGACATGTCACCCATTGAGCACGTTTGGGATGCTCTGGATCAACACGTATGACACTGTTTTTTTAAACAATTTTTTACAATTTTCTACATTGTAGAATAATAGTGAAGACATCAAAACTATGAAACAACACATATGAAATCATGTCGGAACCTAAAAAGTGTTAAACAAATATTTTAGATTCTTCAAAGTAGCCACCCTTTGCCTTTATGACAGATTTGCACACTCTTGGCATTCTCTCAACCAGCTTCATGAGGAATGCTTTTCCAACAGTCTTAAAGGAGTTCCCACATATGCTGAGCACTTGTTGGCTGCTTTTCCTTTACTCTGCGGTCCAACTTATCCCAAACCATCTCAATTGGGTTGAGGTCGGGTGATTGTGGAGGCCAGGTCATCTGATGCAGCACTCCATAACTCTCCTTGGTCAAATAGCCCTTACACAGACTGGAGGTGTGTTGGGTCATTGTCCTGCTGAAAAACAAAATACGCGAACCAGATGGGATGGCGTATCACTGCAGAATGCTGTGGTAGCCATGCTGGTTAAGTGTGCCTTGAATTCTAGATACATCACTGACAGTGTCACCAGCAAAGGACCCCCACACCATCACACCTCCTCCTCCATGCTTCCCAGTGGTTAACCACACATGCAGAGATCAACCGTTCACCTCCTCTGCATCTCACAAAGGCACAGCTGTTGGAACCAAAAAATCTAAGATTTGGACTCATCAAACCAAAGGACAGATTTCCACCGGTCTGATGTCCATTGCTCGTGTTTCTTTGCCCAATCAAGTCTCTTCTTCTTGTTGGTGTCCTTTAATAGTGGTTTCTTGACAGCAATTTGACCATGAAGGCCTGATTTACGCAGTCTCCTCTGAACAGTTAATGTTGAGATGTGTCTTACTTGAACTCCGTGAAGCATTTATTTGGGCTGCAATCTGAGGTGCAGTTAACTCTAATGAACTTATCCTCTGCAGCAGAAGTAACTCTGGGTCTTCCTTTCCTGTGACGGTCCTCATTAGAGCCAGTTTCATCATAGCGCTTGATGGTTTTTGCGACTGCACTTTCAAAGTTTGATGACATTTTTGTGAAAGATGAATTCATCTCTTTCTTTGAGCTTTGTGTTAATATTAAATACTATCATTTTCAAACACCAAAGTGACCAGACAATATAGCTCAGTATTTGTATTATTTAGTTCATACAGTCTGTTTTTGCTCATCTTTATCAAGGGTGCCATTCATTTGGGACCTGACTGTGCCTGTCCAGGCACCAATGTGACAAACTGGTTTCTAACCTCGGTCTCCTGCAGGCCACAAGACTGTGTTACCCTGCTACACGTAGTAAGCATACACATTAGCTTAGGGAGCTTACACAAGTGTTCAGGTCTCAGACAGGTTTTTTCAACACCTACATTACTTTTCAGGTTCCATCCCCTAATGCCTTGGTGGCCATGATTAAGACACTTTGCCCCTAAACTGCTCCAAGGACGAGACTGACTCTGTTCTGCTCCTATTCTGTTCTGTGTTTGATGTGTCATAGGGTTGGGTACTGTGACAGCAGAAATACACTTTCCCATTGTACAATAGACTTTTATATAAAAAAAATACAAATGTTACCGGAGTATGTGTGTTTTATTTTGTCACATGACTGTGTGCCTGTGAGTGTGTGCATGTGTGTGTGTGTTTGTAATACATGTTGAGACTGTATGTAGGGGTATGTACTGTGCAATTATGTGCGTTTAAGGGACACTTCATAAGAAGTGGGGATACACAATGCATTCATTACACCTTCAGGAAATCATTCATAACCCCTTCATGAATGTTGCAGTACCATTCATAATAACCTTGACAGCATATTTATACATCATTCCTATGTAAACTTCAAAATAAAAGTCCTGTTTTCATGACAGTATGACACATTTCTTTAGTAGTAGAACATGGTGGGATTGAGCCAGATGGTTGCTGGTGTTACTGACTGGTTAAGACTCTGCTGAGCAAAAGCCAATGTGTTAGCTTGTGGAGCTAATGCAAGTTTTCCGTTTTCAGGCAAGGTTACTTAAGGTGCTAAAATGATACCAATTACACTGGTGTTATCTAGACCTGGGCTCAAATAGAATTTTATATCGTTCAAATATTTTGAGAACAAACAAGCAAACGCTTGAGCCCGCCTGGAGTGCCAGCTGAATGTTTTTTGCACCTTTGAAATATTCTGTTTGTTCCATTGCACCAAACAAGCTCAATCATCAAGTACAGCTCGTTAAAGTTTATGAAATACACTATTTACACACAGATGTGGTTCCAACCCCTTCTGCCATTGTAGCCTTAATTTCTAATGCTACCTGGGTAATGCTCTGAGGATTACCCAGTGTTCCCAGACTGTTGCGTAAATAGCATGTCAGCTAGGTTGGGTACTATGACAGTAATAATAAGCATTTCCGATGTGCTGATAAATAAAGAGCTATTCAAAAGGGACTTTTAATTAGAAAATTCAATGATGTCAAATAAATGTGTTATGACAGTTGTAATGAACAGTTCTGGAACACTAATGAAGGTGTTATGACTGGTTTCATAAAGGTATACCCCTGTCTTCCGCCGAAGTCGGTCCCTCTCCTTGTTCAGACTGCGTTCGGCGATCGACGTCACCGGCCTTCTAACCATCGCTGATCCCTTTTTCATTTTGCATTTGTTTTGTCTTTGTCTTACACACCTGGTTTCAATCCCCCAATTACTTCTTCATTATTTAACCCTCTGTTCCCCCATGTTTGTTTGTGAGTAATTGTTTGTATGTAAGATGGTCCGGTATGTGGGCTCGCTTTATTGTATATTATTTGTCTATTTTGAGTAATGTCAGAGTCTAGGTGATGTGAGTAAGGCGGAGTCAAGCGCAGGACACAGAGATGATTATTACTCACTTTACTCAAAAATAATCTTCCAACAAGGAGAATGAAAATCCAGAATCAAATAAACGAGACAACTGACAACAATATACACGTACAAAACCATGATGGTTCTTAGAGGGTTAAATAGGTAAATCATTAAAATGTAATGGGAACCAGGTGTGTACAATACAGACAAAACAAATGGAAAAAGAAATGTAGATCGGTGAAGGCTAGAAAGCCAGTGACATCGACCTGCCCCTGACTCCTCTACACAATCTACACACAGACCACATTACAACCCCCTTCATATAATGTGGTTCAGAGGTAATATGTTTTTATCCTCAAGGCTGTCCAAGGGGCTGTTTAATTTTTTTTATACCTTTATTTAACTAGGCAAGTCAGTTAAGAACAATTTTTTTTATTCTTTTGTTTCAATGACAGCCTAGGAACAGTTGGTTAATGCCTTGTTCAGGGGCAGAATAACAGATTTTTACCTTGTCCGCTCGGGGATTTGACCTTGCAACCTTTCAGTTACAAGTCCAACGCTCTAACCACTAGGCTGCCCTGTGAGAACAATTGATGAGAACTATTATTATGAATGTTTGATTTCTGCATGCTATTTAGACATATCATTCATGTCAATCACCACTAATACATTAAATATGCCTATTTTAGACATGTCAGACTGATTAACTGAATAAGGAAAATGTAACATGTGTTTGAAAGTTTGACCTCTCAACGAGTTACTCAACAGTGTTGGTTTTAAAGAAGTCAGCAAGAACAAACACAGGAAGAGAGGTTTCCTGTGTTGCAATCTTATCTTTGCCTGTGTCTTCACCAAACTCTGTCAAAACGGGTGTCACTGCAGGCTTATTCAGAATGTATGAACATAGATACATTTTGATCAACTAATGATCAAATGTTAATTGTCACTTGTTAAAAACTGGACCTTCCTTCAGGCTCAACATGGCAGAGCCATGTGTCTCATGCTGGGTACATAATGGCACATAAAACATTGATTTTGGTATGTTATTACATGAACGATTGAAGTTATATGTTATTCATTAAAAAAGTTGTTACTCACCTGAAAACATAATCATGGCAAAGATGCGCACTCTATCCAACTCTATGTCAGGGACCAAGAAGCTGACGCAGATGGCGTCCTTCCTCAACAACACATTTACATGCTTGACAACCAACAATGTAATACAAGATTATAATAACTGTCTACTGTACCGTGGAATACATGTTTAAACTTGTGTGGTCTTATTAAGGGTAAAAAATGACCCGCCACTATGTTTAACAGCAGAGAAAACCCCCTAAATTATATTGTTTCAACTTGAAATTTGATTACTTTTCTAAGAGTGACCCCAATGTTAGAAAAGTGAAACATCACCTTTGTTCATATTTCCATGAAAGCTGTACACCACCAGGGTACAAAGATTGTCTTAGGGTCATTTTTGACCAGGCAGTTATAAAATCATTAACACACCACAAAGACACACACACACACACACACACACACACACACACACACACACACACACACACACACACACACACACACACACACACACACACACACACACACACACACACACACACACAATGAGAAATTGAGATTATGTGTGCTACTGGTTGAACTCAGCCAGCAGCTCCTGAAGAGGAAGACCACCATGGTTGGCACAGTTAGAAAGAACAAGCCTGAGCTCCCCCCTGCACACCTCGCAACAAGGGGGAGAGAGGCCTTCTCATCAAAGTTTGCCTTCACCCCCACCACCACTCTAGTTTCTTACCTCCCAAAGTCGAACAAGAATGTGGTCCTCCTGAGCACACTGCACAAAACAGCTGTAATCAGTGATCATGAGGACAGGAAGCCAGCCATCATCCTGGACTACAACCACAACAAAGGAGTCATGGACAACCTGGACAAGGTGATTGGATCTTACAGCTGCATGAGGATGACTGACCGCTGGCCCCTGGTCATTTTCCATAATATCATTGATGTGTCCTCATACAATGCCTTTGTGATTTGGAACAAGATCAACCCTACCTGGATACCTGATAAGCGGAACAACAGGAGGGTGTTCCTGGAGCTGCTGGGAAAGGCACTTGTAACCCCACACATTCAAAGAAGGGAGCGCCTCCCCCGCACAGCAGCCTCTGCAGTGCTGCAGTGATTTCTCTGTACTTTGCTCCGTTCATCTTTCCATCGATCCTGACTTAGTCTCCCAGTCCCCGCACAGCAGCCTCTGCAGTGCTTGTGAAAGCTGTTCAGGGTCTGAATCTTGACCTGATCCACCTGAGGCTGCAGCTGGGGCAGGCAAGAGGAGGAGATGCCAATTCTGCCACCAAAGAAGGACTGTAAAACAAATACTATGTGCTGCACATGTGAGAAATACATCTGCAAAGTCCATGCACACACACTTGCATACTGTCCTACACATTTGCTAATTAGAGTTGATTTATGTTCTTCACGTTTTTGTTTTGTATCTATTATCTTATTTTATTCTTATTTATTGTTGTTGTTTATACACCTTGTGGGTGGGGGCAATGGTTAAAAAAATGGGAGAATACTAGCATTTTGTGGTTGAATTCCTCATTGTACAATAAAATGCATTCAAAACTACTTTCTGCAAATTTCTGCTACTTTCTTAGGCTATACAAGTGCTCTCTCTTGCAAATTTTTTTTTTACACCTATACAGTACATTCAGCAATAATAATAATAAACCTCTACTTTAGTAAAGAAAACAATTATTACAGGTGTGTTGTAATAAAAACAAGCGGTGTCCGCTGATTAAATCCAGTGTTTCTGCATTGTGAAGAGGGAAAACCCACATATTCACAAAGTTTGTGATGAATGACAGGTTGTTTCTTCATGCAAAATAGATTTGCGGTTTAAAATTAAATGAAGCTGCTTTATTTTAGGGATTTAGTGAAGGTGGGTAATTTTTTACTCATAGGACAAGGGGGTAAACAGAATGTTAAGACTTCAAAGGTTAAAGCTTTTTTCATTTTTCAAGTTAACCTACAGTAAAGAATGGCAGGCTGAGCTGTAATATTTTCAAACACAATTAAATGTGTATTTCTTGCTTATTTAACATGATGCTTATAATGTATTGACACTAAACCACACTGTAAAAACCTCAAAGATAAACATGTAATTAATGATCTAAAATAGGCAATAATGAATAATTTGATGATAAAACAAGTGATATCATGACACTGAAGCATATAGTATCACGTAATATAAAATGTTAATAACAGGCCATTGAGTAATAATGTCTGACAGCAATACAAAGTACATTATTAAACACATAAGGAGCAACTTATTCCAAGAGTTGAAAATATTGAAAAGCTGTTATCAATATTATCCGTATTAGTCACTGAAGAGTAGGACTATTAATAATGGTAAAATCCCATTGAAAAGATCAGCAACATGTTCTAAAAAATCTGGAAATGGAAAAAGAGCAGAAGCCAAATCCATCCCATGTATCATCAATATACATAACAGAGCTCAACAGTTTAAAGTCCTAAACACTAGAAGTTACATACCTCTGGTTCATCCATTTCTCATCAATATACATAACAGAGCTCAACAGTTTAAAGTCCTAAACACTAGAAGTTACTTACCTCTGGTTCATTCAGCCAGTCCGGTGGGGAAAAGTAATGGGGAAAGAATAGGGTTTTGGGATGAATGCCGGAAATAAGGTCAGAGGTTAAAACATCATATACCTTTTTCTATTTTTTATTATTGTTTACTTCAGTTTATTTAATAAATACTTTCTTACCACAATTTTGTGCTTAAAACTGCATTGTTGGTTAAGGGCTTGTAAGTAAGCATTTCACTGTATTCGGCGCATGTGACAAATACATTTGATTTGATCTTATTGTTTGTTCTATGAGATAATATCAGTCAGTTAAGATGCCCTTTATGAATTAAACACACATATATACTTTGACCGTAGCTTAGGCCTGCATTAGTTGATGTATTGTATAAGTATTTCAATATATTTTTATACATATGACAAATAAACCAAACTTTGAACCTATTGAATTAAAATCCGGGATCCTTAGGCAGAAATGCATCTTGGTATTACTGGTATACTCTACTGATAAATGTTTAAACAAATAAAACGTTCAGCCTTTTAGATCATAATAAATAAGACAGGGGACCTGATCCTAGATCAGCACTCTGAGACGTTTTATGACTGCAGGCCCTAGTGTAACAGCTAAAACACAGCTCAAAACAAAATGTTAAATTATACATTAAGACCAGTGCTTCATTCCCTCTCGGTTTTGGACTGTTTCATTCCGGAACCTATGTGGCCGGATCCAGTAGCTCTTGTGGCATGAAAAAATATTTTATTTAGCCCACAATATGAGTCTCCACACACCTAGGCCTAGGCTATTGATGGATTCAAACAAGGCCGTTTTTATTTACCTCAGATTCTCAGTTACTCAGTGTCAAAATATCCTGTCATTTCCATCATTTGTGCATTATTATGGTGCCTTCAAGACAACTAGGATCTCAGAAAAAAACGAGGTCAAAGGAAATCATGACAACGGTGATCTTCAAGGCTGAAAGTCGAAGCTTCAGAAAAAGGCCTGAGTTCCAGACTTGGAATTCCGAGTTGGATGACCGTTCAACATCAATTTGCTCAGTAGGTGCTAGTTTTTTTCAGAGTTCCCAGTTGTCTTGAATGCACTGAAGTCGGAAGTTGAAGATTTCCCAGTTCCGAATTCCGAGATCCCAGTTGTTTTGAACGCAGCATTAAAAAAGATTATGCCAAAGTTTTCAGTCATGTAAAAGGATGTAGAATTGCATGAAATGCATTTATACAAGACAAACATTTTCCCAGGCCACAAAAATGTTTCCCCATGTGTGCAACTTCTTTAATGCCTCTACTCTACTGCTCTACTGCTCATCTACAAGACCCTGCTAGGTAAAGTCCCCCCTTATCTCAGCTCGCTGGTCACCATAGCAGCACCCACCTGTAGCACGCACTCCAGCAGGTATATCTCTCTGGTCACCCCCAAAACCAATTCTTCCTTTGGACTCTCCTTCCAGTTCAGTGCTGCCAATGACTGGAACGAACTACAAAAATCTCTGAAACTGGAAACACTTATCTCCCTCACTAGCTTTAAGCACCAGCTGTCAGAGCAGCTCACAGATCACTGCACCTGTAACGGATGTGAAATGGCTAGCTAGTTAGCGGGTACGCGCTAGTAGCATTTCAATCAGTTACGTCACTTGCTCTGAGACTTTAAGTAGGGTTGCCCCTTGCTCTGCAAGGGCCGCGGCCTTTGTGGAGCGATGGGTAACGATGCTTCGTGGTTGACTGTTGTTGATGTGTGCAGAGGGTCCCTGGTTCGCGCCCGTGTCGGGGCGAGGGGACGGTTTAAAGTTATACTGTTACATTGATGCTGTTGACCCGGATCACTGGTTGCTGCGGAAAAGGAGGTTGAAAGGGGGGTGAGTGTAACGGATGTGAAATGGCTAGGCTAGCTAGTTAGCGGGTGCGCGCTAGTAGCATTTCAATCAGTTACGTCACTTGCTCTGAGACATTAACTAGGGTTGCCCCTTGCTCTGCAAGGGCCGCGGCTTTTGTGGAGCGATGGGTAACGACGCTTCGTGGGTGTCAGTTGTTGATGTGTGCAGAGGGTCCCTGGTTCGCGCCCGTGTCGGGGCGAGGGGACGACGTAAAGTTATACTGTTACACACCTGTACATAGCCCATCTATAATTTAGCCCAAACAACTACCTCTCCCCCTACTGTATGTATTTATTTATTTATTTTGCTCCTTTGCACCCCATTAATTCTATCTCTACTTTGCACATTCTTCCACTGCAAATCTACCATTCCAGTGTTTTACTTGCTATATTGTATTTACTTCACCACCATGGCCTTTTTTGCCTTTACCTCCCTTATCTCACCTCATTTGCTCACATTGTAAATAGACGTATTTTTCTATTGTGTTATTGACTGTATGTTTGTTTATTCCATGTGTAACTCTGTGTTGTTGTATGTGTCGAACTGCTTTGCTTCATCTTGGCCAGGTCGCAGTTGTAAATGAGAACTTGTTCTCAACTAGCCTACCTGGTTAAATAAAGGTGAAATAATTTAATTAATTAAATAAATGCCACTACATATGCAAATGCAATGATATGATGCAAATGTTGTACTAATATAAAGGAGAATTGATTTTTCATGCTTTCTAGTACCTCATAGCTTCCCAGGTCACCCTCCTATTGTGCTCACTTTTTATTCCGGCAACTACCAATTTACAAATTAAGCACTGGATAAGACGTACAGTGCATTCGGAAAGTATTCAGACCCCTTCACTTTTTCCACATTTTGTTATGCAAAGTTAATAAATAAAGAAAAACTGAAATATCACATTTACATAAGTATTCAGACCCTTTACTCAGTACTCTGTTGAAGCCCCTTTGGCAGTGATTACAGCCTCGATTCTTCTTGGGTATGACGCTACAAGCTTGGCACACCTGTATATGGGGATTTTCTCCCATTTTTCTCTGCAGATCCTCTCAAATTCTGTCAGGTTGGATGGGGAGCATCGCTGCACAACTATTTTCAGGTCTCTCCAGAGATGTTTGATCGGGTTCAAGTTCGGGCTCTGCCTGGAACATTCAAGGACATTCAGAGACTTGTCCCGAAGCCACTCCTGCATTGTCTTGCCTGTGTGCTTAGGGTCATTGTCCTGTTGGAAAGTGAACCTTCGCCCCAGTCTGAGGTCCTGAGAGCTCTGGAGCAGGTTTTCATCAATGATTTCTCTGTACTTTGCTCCGTTCATCTTTCCATCGATCCTGACTTAGTCTCCCAGTCCCTGCCGCTAAAAAACATCCCGACAGCATAATGCTGCCACCACCATGCTTCTCCGTAGGGATGGTGCCAGGTTTCCTCCAGACATGACCCTTGGCATTCAGGCCAAATAGTTCAATCTTGGTTTCATCAGACCAATCTTCTTGCTTATGGCCTGACAGTCTTTAGGTGTCTTTTGGAAAACTCCACGCTGACTGTCATGTGCCTTTTACAGAGGAGTGGCTTCCGTCTGGCGACTCTTCCATAAAGACCTGATTAGTGGAATGCTGCAGAGATGGTTGTCCTTCTGCAAGGTTCTCACCATCTCCACAGAGGAACACTGGAGCTCTGTCAGAGTGACCATCGGGACGTTGGTCACCTCCCTGACCAAGGCCCGTCTCCCCGATTTGCACAGTTTGGCCAGGTGGCCAGCTCTAGGAAGAGTCTTGGTGGTTCCAAACTTCTTCCATTTAAGAAGGATGGAGGCCACTGTGTTCTTGGGGAATTTCAATGCTGCATATTTTCTTTTCGGTACCCTTCCCCAGATCTGTACCTCGACACAATCCTGTCTTTGAGCTCTATTTGTAATTCCTTCCTTGTGGCTTGGTTTTTGCTCTGACATGCACTGTCAACTGTGGGACGTTATATGACAGGTGTGTGCCTTTCCAAATCATGTCCAATCAATTTAATTTACCACGGGAGGACTCCAATCAAGTTGTAGAAACATCTCAAGGAGGATCACTGGAAACAGGATGCACCTGAGCTCAATTTCGAGTCCCATAGCAAATGGTCTGAATACTTATGTAAATAGGGTATTTCCAAAAATATCTACAAACCTGTTTTCATTTTGTCATTGTGATTAGATTGATGAGGAAAAAAACATATTTATTTTTTTACCCCTTTTTCCCCCCAATTTCGTGGTATCCAATTGGTAGTTACAGTCTTGTCTCATCGCTGCAACTCCCGTACGGACTCGGGAGAAGCGAAGGTCGAGAGCCATGCGTCCTCCAAAACACAACCCAACCAAGCCATACTGCTTCTTGACACAATGCACATCCAACCCGGAAGCCAGCCGCACCAATGTGCCGGAGGAAACACCATACACCTGGAGACCAGGAGTCGCTAGTGCGCGATGAGACGAGGATATCCCTGCCGGCCAAGCCCTCCCTAATTGTGCGCCGCTCCATGAGCCTCCCGGTCGCGGCCAGCTGCAACAGAGCCTGGGCTCGAACCCATAATCTCTGGTGGCACAGCTAGCGCTGCGATGCAGTGCCTTGACCACTGCACCACTTTTAGTATAAGGCTGTAAAGTCACAAAATGTGGAAAATTCAAGGGGTCTGAAAACTTTGTGAATGCACTGTATATGACTTATGGCCCCAAAAAAGTTATCAGCCAAAAACGACATTTCAAGATATCATCAAGAGTACTTACAGACTGATGGGGAGATGTCTTGTACAGTAAGTCAACTTACTGGTAGTGCGTTGAAACTGCCAGTAAGTCTCAATTCTGTGGTTGATACATATGTAAACTAATCAGGGCACAATTAGCTGATGCAGAACTATCCTTCCTCTTTATGACATTAACATGCATGAGGACCAGACCAGCACAGCACATGTTCAATGGAAAATATACAACGGACCGCATATATGGTTGCCTTTCTTCATTTGAGGAGTGGCCTTAAATTTTATAAGTGGCCAATGTGTGTTTACTATAGCCTAATATTTTGAATGTTTATAATATATTAGAATGTGTTTACTATAGTCTACTCTTTAGAATGTTTATAATATATTAGAATGTGTTTACTATAGTCTACTATTTAGAATGTTCATAATATCTTAGAATGTGTTTACTATAGTCTACTATTTAGAATGTTTATAATATCTTAGAATGTGTTTACTATAGTCTACTATTTAGAATGTTTATAATATATTAGAATGTGTTGCCTTTTCCCTCTGAGTTCTACATGGAACAGGTCAAAGTTCCATTTACATTTGGTCAGTTCCATGATGTCATTCATTCTATTAAACAAACCTATTAAATTTACACTCCTCGTCTATTGTGCATAGGAAAAAGAAAAAGCCTACTGTAAGTGTGAGTTCTGTGGTTGACACATTTAAATGTAGCCTTGTGTCACGATCGTCTATGGGTAAGAGAGAGGACCAAGGCGCAGCGTGTGCAAAATACATTCTCTTTTATTTAGAGAAGGGAAAAAACACACAACGAACACTATAACAAAACGGAACAAAACAACAAACGATCGTGAAGCTATAAACGTAAGTGCACACACAAGCTACAAACGTACAACATAGACAATTACCCACCAAAACCCCAATGCCTATGACTGCCTTAAATATGGCTCTCAATTAGAGACAATGAACCACAGCTGCCTCTAATTGAGAACCAATCTAGGCAGCCATAGACATACAAACACCTAGACAAGACACTGACCCATTTACCATACAAAACCCCTAGAAAATACAAAAACACATACATTCCCCATGTCACACCCTGACCTAACTAAAATAATAAATAAAACAAAGAATACTAAGGCCAGGGCGTGACATCTTGTCAGGGGTTTAAGATATGTGACCCAATTCAGGAAACTAGGCGTATGTCGCAAGTCACGACTTCACAGGAGAGCAGTCTGAACTTAAAAAATATTTTTTATCAAAATTCGTTTTTGTCAGAAATTCCTTCCTGTACATGTGAACTTTAATGTGCTTTAATTTGCATGGCATCTCTAAATGTGAATAAAATTGTTAAATTACGAGCCTTGTTGGTTAAACCACAGAAAAAGCCAGCAACCTTCCTCACTATCAATGATTGGTTGAGATAATGAGTGGGTTGAACATGCCGAGAGATGAGTTCGGATTGATCTGCCATATAGAAGGCTTTTGTCTATTAACATGCATTAACTGCAGAAATGGGATGTACTATACAGTATTTCACATAAAAATGTGCAACAGACTGCATAGCTATTTCTTCAATTGAGGAGTGGGCGTACATTCTTTAAAAGAGGCCAATGGGATCAAAGTGGTACTGAAGGTTCCAGTGTTCTAGACTAGAGCGCTCCCTACTGGCATCTCAAAATTACTGCAGCCTCCTAACAATCAAATCAAATCAAAGTTTATTTGTCACGTGCACCGAATACAACAGGTTACAGTGAAATGCTTACTTCAACTTAAACATAATACAGAAAAAAGGTATGTGTGTGTATGTGTGTGTGTGTGTGTGTGTGTGTGTGTGTGTGTGTGTGTGTGTGTGTGTGTGTGTGTGTGTGTGTGTGTGTGTGTGTGTGTGTGTGTGTGTGTGTAAGTAAAGAAATAAAACAACAGTAAAAATACATTTCAAAATAAGAGTAGCAAGGCTATATACAGACACAGGTTAGTCCGGCTTATTGAGGTAGTATGTACATGTAGGTATGGTTAAAGTGACTATGCATATATGATGAACAGAGAGTAGCAGTAGCGTAAAAGAGGTATTGGAGGGGGGGGGGGGGGGGTATGGGACATAATGCAAATAGTCCGGGTAACTATTTGGTTACCTGTTCAGGAGTCTTATGGCTTGGGGGTAAAAACTGTTGAGGATTATTTTTGTCCTAGACTTGGCACTCCGGTACCGCTTGCCATGCAGTAGTAGAGGTGGGGTGGGCCTTCCTCTGACACCGCCTGGTGTAGAGGTCCTGGATGGCAGGCAGCTTTGCCCCAGTGATGTACTGGGCCGTACGCACTACCCTCTGAAGTGCCTTGCGGTCGGACACAATTGATTGGGCGCCCGTAAAACTGCTGCCAATCCTGTCCTCAATAATATTGGGCTAATAACAACATAACAACCTGGAAATGAATCAGATAGAATGATGAAACACAACACTGGCTACAACAAAGTCATACTATATTACACTGTTGACCCTTAAGTACAGTAGTGGCAGTACTATTAGCTAGCAGAGGCATCAGTATAATCACCACCATAGCGTGCTGTATTAAAGGCTGCTGTCTGTATACTGTATAGTCTAATGTAGCCTGTTATCAATATAGTATAATGTAGCCTGTTATCCATATATAGTCTAATGTAGCCTGTTGTTCATATTCTATTCTGTGAATATAAAGTGCATTTAAAGATTTCTGACATGATTCAGGAGGCCTGCAATAGGTCTCTCCAAGACAAGTAGGTGAAGCAGAGAGTATATCATAACCAACAATACCAAAATCCACCATCACTGTGTCTCATGTTAATACTACTCCTAAACACAACCCACCATCACTGTGTCTCATGTTAATACTACTCCTAAACACAACCCACCATCACTGTGTCTTATGTTAATACTACTCCTAAACACAACCCACGATCACTGTGTCTCATGTTAACACTACTCCTAAACACAACCCACCATCACTGTGTCTCATGTTAATACTACTCCTAAACACAACCCACCATCACTGTGTCTCTTGTTAATACTACTTCTAAAGCTCTTACGAAGCATCCACTCAATCACTCTTTCTGTCACTCTTACTTTAGGCCATTTTCAAAATGTCTCCACAACAATCTATTGCTCTCGGAGCTCTTAAAATAGCATGTACAAGTATTTATGTGAAACCACATGTACGTCAAATTTGTTTGAGCATACAATATAGCTCAATACTAGTAATATTTATTGTATACAATATTCTTTGCTCATTCTTATGAGGGGTAACAGACTGCATATATCGTTGCCTTTCTTCATTTTTCATTACTGAAAAAACACATGAATTTCACATGTGATCATGAGTTTCACATGTGTTCTCATGTAAAGGTAATATGATAACATGTGACATGTAAAAGAAACATGTGAAAACCTTTGATCATTCAGAAACATTCGGAATGAGTGCCTAAACTTAACCCTTAACGTAACACTTTGAAATTTGATGTTTGGAGCGACTTTGAAATTGGAAGTTTGGAGAACGTGGATAAATGACTAATTCTGCATTGAGACTGTGAGAACATAACAGCAGAAGCTATGCTATTTGACATCTTCACAATTAAGTATCCTAGTTTTGTTGTTTGGCTAACTGAAAAGAACCAGGGGATATCACTTGCAGCCCAGCTATCACTCACAGCTGAAACATTGTTAACCATGTGGCAGGCAACCTGTCTGTCTAGGGATAATAATATATCCCAATCATGTCCTTATCCACTTGGATCAATAACAAAATGGCAATAAGGTTCCTGAGAGGTCCCAGTTCTCCACCCTTTCCCAAGTGTGCAAGAGCACACTTCCCGTCATGGATCTAAAACTATGGGATTGGTGTGACCATTGGCTGGCTGGAGTTTCCATCTTTGTTCGCTAAATCCATGCGAAAAAGTATGCTGGTGCACACTTCGGAAAGGGTGATGAATCAGGATGCAGTCAGAAGAGCAGGGGCCAGGGGCAGAGAGGAACAGATGAAGCTGAAACCTTTGCCAGGGGCAGAGAGGAACAGATGAAGCTGAAACTTTTGCCAGGGGCCAGGGCAGAGAGGAACAGATGAAGCTGAAACCTTTGCCAGGGGCCAGGGGCAGAGAGGAACAGGTGAAACTGAAACCTTTGCCAGGGGCCAGGGGCAGAGAGGAACAGATGAAACTGAAACCTTTGCCAGGGGCCAGGGGCCAGGGGCAGAGAGGAACAGATGAAGCTGAAACTTTTGCCAGGGGCCAGGGGCCAGGGGCAGAGAGGAACAGATGAAACTGAAACCTTTGCCAGGGGCCAGGGGCAGAGAGGAACAGATGAAGCTGAAACTTTTGCCAGGGGCCAGGGGCAGAGAGGAACAGATGAAACTGAAACCTTTGCCAGGGGCCAGGGGCAGAGAGGAACAGATGAAACTGAAACCTTTGCCAGGGGCCAGGGGCCAGGGGCAGAGAGGAACAGATGAAGCTGACATCTTTGCCAGGGGCCAGGAGCCCTTGATTGACACTCAACTAAAGTTAATTCCGAGAATCCAATCAGATAGTGAAGCATGCAAATATACGCTGTCCATCCCAACAATTTTTTTATAACGGGACAATCGGAGAAGAAGTGGGTTTAGTCAGGGATACCAGTCTGTCTATCTGTTTGGGGTTATTGTGTCATATTGTGTGTGCATTATCTGTTTTTTGAAAATGGCAATGAAACATTTTTAATCCAACTGGTTGTGTCTAGGTGCTGGACATTGCTCGTTCTGAAAGTGTGTGTGTATATTTTGTACAGACATGATGATGATGGTGATAATGATAAAGGTGAATAAATATGCAAACCAATGTAAATGTTTTATTTGACGTTAATGAACAAGAGAAGAGATTTTGAAAAACTGGAAAAACAATGACAGCTATATTTAATCTTAAAAGTTGATTAATTAAACAAAAAATATCACACTCCACACAAAAAAAATGATTTCATGAAAGCAATAAGAAACTTTGCATTAATTAGTTACATCAGGACATTGAGGCAAAATTGTACCATAAATGTCATAAATCCAATATGTATATTAAAACATCCAGCAAACATATATAATCTTACCTCATTAAGTTATAGAATATAATAACTGTATTGTTACTCTTCATATATATTCTCAAGTCTGATGATTGTTTCAGAAAGATAACATATAGAAAAATATAGTTATATAAAATATAACTGGACCACGAGGTTGCCTACTTATATAATATAAGATATATAAAGTTCTTGTAATCAGATTCTGAGTTTGAAAGAATATTTACAATTTTACTTTAAAAACATTTACTAAAAAGATTTTACTTCAAAAAAAAATATTTACAAGGTCCCCCCTCTTATTCATCATAGTTTAAAAGGTACAACTGACCCTAGATCAGCACTTCTACTCTAAGTTTGAATAGAGCAGTCCTGTGTGTTGGTAGATTATGGCTCACGGGTTTGATTCCTCAATGGCAAAAATGATTATATACATTGAGTATACCCCCGTAACCCTAACTCTTTGGGTGGTGCACCATTCTTGATACACATGGGAAACTGTTGAGTGTGAAAAACCCAGCAGAGTTGCAGTTTCTATGCCTAAAAAGTTCCGGGGGTATTCTATAGGCTGCTATTGGACCAGGTCTCTCTTGAAAAGAGATGACCTTTCTCAATGAGAAAAACCTGTATAAATAAAGGTTAAATAAAACATTAAAAAAGTTATTGACTTCTTGGTTCTGGGTTTGTTGTGTTCAGGTCTTCTTGGTTCTGTAATGGCTGTCTTCCTCCTCCTCAGACGAGGAATAGTAGGAAGGATCGGAGGACCAATGCGCAGCGTGGTAAGTTTCCATACTTTAATAAAGCAAATAGAAACACTGAACAAAAACAATAAAGTGAACGAACGAAAACGAAACAGTCCCGTAACGTGAACACAAACACAGGAACACAGTAACAGGAACAATCACCCACATCCCACAATGACAAAACAGGCTACCTAAATATGGCTCCCAATCAGAGACAACGACTAACACCTGCCTCTGATTGAGAACCATATCAGGCCAAACGCATAGTAACAGACAAACTGGACATACAACATAGAATGCCCACTCATATCACACCCTGACCAAACAAAACATAGAAACATACAACGCAAACTATGGTCAGGGCGTGACAGGTTCTGGGTTTGTTGTGTTCAGTTCTTCTTGGTTCTGGGTTTGTTGTGTTCAGGTCTTCTTGGTTCTGGGTTTGTTGACTGTGCTGTAAAGAACAGAGGAGACCTCCTCAGCTGCTTGTTCCACCCTGGGCCTGGAGAAAGAAACAGACGTTAAACTGAATATGAGTCCCAAATGGCACACTACTCCCCTTAGAATGCACTACTTTTGACCAGTAGTGAACTAAATAGGGAATAGGGTGCCATTTGGAATGCAAGCAGAACTGTTTCTTAAAATCCTAATCACATCACTCCATTATAGACATGTCATAGTAACTGTCTTGAGATGTATATTGTAGAGTTTGTAGTTTCAGGAAATGCCATTTGGCCTGACGAATACCCCCGGAACCATAGTGAAACTGTCCACTGTTACACTATGGTATGAGTTCAATTAAATAACATTTGACCTGAAGAATGTTCCTTCAACCCTTCAGATAGTGATGGAGGAAGTTCTCAGGAAACAAGGACTGGTCACTAGGGGTCAACTGCTTTTCTTATTTTAATGACATCATTGTCTACTCCTCCAACAAGCAGCAACATATGAATGAACCTGATGCTGTCTGTGTGTTCACAGTGTTCGACTGTTAACTATACTACAAAGTTGCATAAGAGCTAGAAGCAGACCTGTCATGTCTGTCAGCGCCATCTTGTCTATTCTCTATGTTGTTGTAATGGCAGAATATGATCACCGGGTGGCAGCACTGGGACGGCTGAATTTCACAGCAGCGTACTGTACATTCTCATCCTGTTTCTGGGGTTGAGGCAGTTGGACGGTGGAGTCCAGAGTCACTTCCTGTTTTTTTGAGCGAGAGAAGTGGATGCTTGCGTAGTGAACGTCATCCTGCTCATCTGTGTCCACTGTCTGTGCTGCAGTAGGGGTCACGGCCGTGTTTGAGACATTGTCATACACTGGACTAGAGTCTCCCTGATGGTGAAAGAGGACAGACAACATAAATAGACCTGGCGACAGACAGCATGAGGAGTGGAAATGTCCCACAAAGCAAAAAAACAATCTTACATCTGTTCGAACAGACTCACCTGTCCGTTGTCTGCTGTGTGGCTTGTGGCAGAGGTGGATTTGGAGGCTTTCTTCCTGTTTCGTAAACAAATTAATTAATATATGAATAAATGTATGAAGTTAATAAAGTGGATTAATTAACATAATCTTTAAAATGTGTATTTTAACTCACCTGAACCACATGAAGCCAGAGAAACAGAGGATGAGAACCAGAACAACCACTATGATTCCTACAGCTGCAGTCAGAACTGAGGTTTGTTTCCCTAAAAGATCATATAAATGATATGAGTACATGTTATTATGAAGTGAAAATGAATATACAGCAATACAGGACATTAATGCAATACGTGTATGTAGAAGCCCATGTTTAGTTATAAACCTTCAGCGGTTCTGAGACAACAGACGCTGGGATACGGGAAGCAAGTACAGGGGGAGGATTTAATCATAAAAAGACATGGAACAAGACGAGCCTCTGTACAAGAGAAACAGAACAACATCAATGCAGACACAAGAATGAAAATGAGGAAGTGACAGAATCCATAAAATGTAAATACATATTTTGCTATTAATATATTCACTGTCTTTTACACCAGATGGCCCAAGGAACACCTCAGTGTCAGTCAGTCCCTCTGGTGAAATAGTGGAGGGCAGTTCAGTGACTCTGACCTGCAGCAGTGATGCCAACCCACCTGTGAACAAATACACCTGGTACAAGAAGAACGTAACCTCACCAAAAGCATCAGGACAGAGTTACAGCATCACTAACATCAGCTCTGAGGACAGAGGAGAATATTACTGTGAGGCCCAGAATGGAAGAGGATCTATGAACTCTACAGCTCTGATGATCATTGTAGCAGGTAAAGTTACATCTTCAATACAAAACTACCTTTAAAAAGAAATTATGTTTCAAGGTAATCTTCTTCTAGTTTGCCTTATGACACTTTGGTTTTGTCACGTCTGCTCTCGCTCCCACTCTCTGGCGCTCGAAGGAGCCAGGCTGCTCATTACGCACACCTGTCACCATCGTGTTTGAAATAATTTGAAATAATGTTTCGAGTTTGAAATAATTTAATTCAAAGTAAAAGACAATCTGAAACATAATCATGAAAAGAATGATGACATTGTGGTAATACACATTCAGGTAAATGGATGTTACACACTAAAATATGTATTGATAGATATATTTATGTGGAAAACAATCTATTCTCAATTATCAACATGATCAGTATATCAAACTGGACGTCTAAACCCCCAATGTACTTACATGTGACAGTGAGAGTCTCTTCAGCAGAGGGGAGATCCTCATGGCCTTCTACAGCACAGGAGTATCTGCCTGTATCCTCACTGCTGACTGAGAATAGGATATAGACAGGAGAGGAGGTGTTGCTGTTTGGTATAGGCTGTCCATTCTTATACCAACTGTAGGCTGTGATGGGGTCCAGTGTACATTTGGTTTTACATGTCAGTATGACATTCTCCCCCTCTGACACAGATGTAGGATCCATCTCCAACACAACATCTAATGGAAAGAAAATGCATCCTATTTCTCCTATATATGCTATTTATGTCCTTTTAAAAATGAAATAGATTATATTTTTCCGTCAAATAAAATTGAATGTGTCATATACTTTGTAGACATGTTTAGACTAAGAGTGAAAATAGAGAAATAAAATAAAAGTAATAACACCTAATAATAAAAGGAATAATAAATACACCATGAGTGACTATCACCTGGCTATGGACACGGGGTACCAGTACTGAGTCAATGTGCAGGGGTACCAGTACTGAGTCAATGTGCAGGGGTACCAGTACTGAGTCAATGTGCAGGGGTACCAGTACTGAGTCAATGTGCAGGGGTACCAGTACTGAGTCAATGTGCAGGGGTACCAGTACTGAGTCAATGTGCAGGGGTACCAGTACTGAGTCAATGTGCAGGGGTACCAGTACTGAGTCAATGTGCAGGGGTACCAGTACTGAGTCAATGTGCAGGGGTACCAGTACTGAGTCAATGTGCAAGGGCACGAGGTAATTGAAGTAGATATTTACATTTAACTAAGAATAAAGTGCTCGTCCGGGAAGCTAGTGAGCTCCAAAAGTACTGGAACAATTTAGTTGTTATTTCTTCTCTGTCCTCCAGACTGTCAGCTTTAATTTGAGGGTATTTTCATCCATATCAGGTGAACCATTTAGAAATTACTGTCACAGTTGCGTGTATAAGTGGCAGGGAAGTCAGGCGCAGGAGAGTCAAATAGAGTGTAGAATGGAGTTTTTAAATTATAGTCCCAGTAATCTGCTCCATAACACTCATAGGACAATATAAAACAAATATGGGTACGATGACCCGTCGCACACCTATACACAATAAACACAACACTTGACAAATAACAATCTCTGACAAAGACATGAGGGGAAACAGAGGGTTAAATACACAATAGGTAACGAATGGGATTGAAAACAGGTGTGTGGGAAGACAAAACCAATGGAAAATGAAAAATGGATCGATGATGGCTAGAAGACCGGTGACGTCGACCGCCGAACACCGCCCGAACAAGGAGAGGCAACGACTTCGGCAGAAGTCATGACATTACCCCCCCCCTGACGCGCGGCTCCAGCAGCGCGTCGACACCGGCCTCGGGGACGACCCGGAGGGCGAGGTGCAGGGCGATCCGGATGGAGGCGGTGGAATTCTTTTAACATGGAAGGATCTAAAATGTCCTCCACCGGAACCCAGCATCTCTCCTCCGGCCCGTACCCCTCCCAGTCCACGAGGTACTGAAGGCCCCTCGCCCGACGTCTCGAATCCAAAATGGATCGAACAGAATACGCCGGGACCCCCTCGATGTCTAGAGGAGGTGGAGGAACTTCACGCACTTCAGCCTCCTGGAGCGGGCCAGCCACCACCGGCCTGAGGAGAGACACATGGAACGAGGGGTTAATACGGTAATTAGTGGGCAGTTGTAACCTATAACATACCTTGTTCACTCTCCTCAGGACTTTAAACGGCCCCAAAAACCGCGGACCCAGCTTCCGGCAGAGCAGGCGGAGGGGCAGGTTTCGGGTCGAGAGCCAGACCCTGTCCCCTGGTGCGAACACCGGGGCCTCACTGCGGCGACGGTCTGCGCCAATTTTCTGGCGCCTTATGGCACGCTGAAGGTGGACGTGGGCTGCCTCCCAGGTTTCCTCAGCGTGCCGAAACCAATTGTCCACCGCAGGAGCCTCGGTCTGACTCTGATGCCAAGGAGCCAGAACCGGCTGATACCCTAATACACATTGAAAAGGAGTAAGGTTAGTGGAGGAGTGATGTAGCGAGTTCTGGGCCATCTCTGCCCAGGGCACGAACTTCGCCCACTCCCCCGGCCGGTCCTGGCAATAGGACCGCAGAAACCTGCCCACATCCTGGTTAACTCTCTCCACCTGCCCATTACTCTCGGGGTGAAAACCTGAGTTAAGACTAACCGAGATCCCCAGACGTTCCATGAACGCCTTCCAGACCCTTGATGAGAACTGGGGACCCCGATCAGACACTATATCCTCAGGCACCCCATAGTGCCGGAAAACGTGTGTAAACAGGGCCTCTACAGTTTGTAAGGCCGTAGGGAGACCGGGCAAAGGGAGGAGACGACAGGACTTCGAAAACCGATCCACAACGACCAAGATCGTGGTGTAACCCTGTGAAGGTGGCAGATCAGTCAAAAAATCCACCGACAGGTGCGACCACGGCCGTTGAGGAACAGGTAAAGGTTGAAGCTTACCTCTAGGCAGGTGTCTAGGAGCCTTGCACTGGGAGCACACCGAGCAGGAGGAAACATAAATCCTCACATCCTTAGCTAAAGTGGGCCACCAGTACCTCCCATCAAGACAGCGCATCGTCCGACCTATCCCAGGATGACCAGAGGAGGGTGACGTGTGAGCCCAATAGATCAATCGGTCGCGGACAGCAGACGGAATGTACAGACGACCAGCTGGACACTCAGGAGGAGAGGACTCTGCACGTGACGCCCGCTCAATGTCCGCGTCCAGCTCCCACACTACTGGCGCCACCAAACACGAAGCTGGGAGTATGGCAGTGGGATCCATGGACCGCTCCTCTGTCATACAGCCGAGACAATGCGTCTGCCTTGACGTTCTGGGAGCCTGGTCTGTAAGTAAGAGTAAACACAAAACGAGTGAAAAACATGGCCCACCTTGCCTGGCGAGGATTCATTCTCTTTGCCTGCCGGATATACTCCAGATTTCGGTGGTCAGTCCAGATGAGAAAAGGGTGTTTAGCCCCCTCAAGCCAGTGCCTCCACACCTTCAAGGCTTCTACGACAGCTAACAGCTCTCGGTCCCCCACATCATAGTTTCGCTCCGCCGGGCTGAGCTTCTTCGAAAAGAAAGCACAGGGGCGAAGCTTCAGTGGCACACCCGAACGCTGAGAGAGCACTGCTCCTATCCCAGCTTCGGATGCGTCCACCTCTACCATGAATGGCAAAGAGGGATCCGGATGAGCCAACACAGGCGCCGAGGTAAACAGAGTCTTCAGGTGTCCAAAAGCCCTGTTCGCCTCAGCCGACCACTGCAAACGCACCGGACCCCCCTTTAGCAGTGAGGTAATGGGAGCCGCAACCTGACCAAAACCCCGGATAAATCTCCGGTAGTAATTGGCAAACCCCAAAAAACGCTGCACCTCCTTTACCGTGGTTGGAGTCGGCCAATTACGCACGGCTGTAATGCGGTCGCTCTCCATTTCCACTCCTGAAGTGGAAATCCGATGCCCTAGGAAGGAGATGGATTGTTGGAACAACAAGCATTTCTCAGCCTTTACATATAGATCATGCTCCAACAGGCGACCAAGCACCCTGCGCACCAGGGACACATGCTCGGCGCGTGTAGCGGAGTATATCAGAATATCATCTATATACACCACTACACCCTGCCCGTGCAGGTCCCTGAAGATCTCATCTACAAATGATTGGAAGACTGATGGAGCATTCATCAACCCATATGGCATGACCAGGTACTCATAATGACCTGAGGTGGTGCTAAATGCCGTCTTCCACTCATCACTTCCGAATACGCACCAGATTATACGCACTCCTGAGATCCAATTTTGTGAAGAAGCGTGCCCCGCGCATTGACTCCATAACTGTATTTATCAGAGGTAGCGGGTAACTATATTTCACCGTGATTTTATTGAGACCTCGATAATCAATGCACGGGCGTAAACCGCCATCCTTCTTCACAAAAAAGAAACTCGAAGAGGCGGGTGAAATGGATGGCTGAATGAACCCCTGACGCAGGGATTCAGAGACATATGTATCCATAGCCACCGTCTCCGCTTGCGACAGGGGATACACGTGACTCCTGGGATATGCAGCGTCTACCAGGAGATCTATCGCACAATCCCCCTGTCGATGGGGTGGTAATTGAGTCGCCTTCTTTTTACAGAAGGCGAGAGCCAAATCGGCATATTCTGGAGGAATGTGCACGGTGGAGACCTGGTCTGGACTTTCCACCGTAGTAGCACCAACGGAAACCCCTAAACACCTACCTGAGCAATCTCGCGACCACCCCGTGAGAGCCCTCTGTGGCCAAGAAACAGTGGAGTTATGATAAGTTAACCAGGGTATTG